>NC_089837.1:275674992-275677492 GCF_035609145.1 Eleutherodactylus coqui | reverse complement strand
GATGTTTTTTGACCATTCCAGATTTTCAGTGGAGAACACGCATTTCTCTTCCCACCAGCCCAGGAGCAAATTTGCGTAAGTTGGGGCACATGACGTCCCCATCGCGGTGCCCCTGAGCTGGTGGAAAAACTTTCTGTCAAACAGAAAATAATTGTGTGAAAGAATGAAATTCAAAAGCTGTAATATGAATTCATTCTGTGCCTGATAGTGAATACCTCGTTGGGATAGGAAATGCGCTATAGCTCGTAAACCCACTTCATGAGGGATCGAGCTATAAAGAGCCTCGACATCTAAGCTCGCCAACCACGTATCGGGACTTACCGAAATCCCTTCCAGTTGACGTAGGACGTCCATCGTGTCCTGTGCAAAAGAGGGTAGTGCAGAGACAAATGGTCTCAATACACGATCCACAAAAATGCTAGCATTTTGGGTAAGATTGTTAATGCCGGACACGATTGGACGTCCTTTTAAGGGACTGGTCCCTTTGTGAATTTTGGGTAGGGTATAGAAAGTCGCTATTCTGGGACCTGTTGGTGTCATAAACTTGAGTTCAGATTCGCTGATACACTTCGATTCTTTTGCGGCGCATAAGATTTTATTAAGTGCTGTCTGGAAGATGAGTGTAGGGTCTTCCCTAAGTATTGCGTATGTGGTTCGATCGTCAAGGAGATCCATACACATTTGTATGTATTTGTCCTTGTCAAGTAGAACCACATTTCCGCCTTTATCAGACGGCTTGATAACAATGTTCTCGTTGTTTTCCAAGGTCTTTAAAGCCGATTTCTCAGATCGTGTCATATTTGGAGGTTTTTTGTGTTCAGATTTGATCTTCCTGAGATCCCTAGTAACTAGTTTCTCAAAAAGATCCAACTCCGAGCAATTGATAGCTGGTGGATTGGATTTATTCTTGGGTTTGCAGTCTGTACATGCTACGGGCCTTATCATTTCATCTTCTAGACTCTGGAGGTCTCTGATTGCCGGAATATCAGCAACAGGTACTCCAAGATCGTTTGCCAGCTTACGATCCTGGAGGGAGAAATACTTCTTCCAGCGTAACTTCCTCACGAAGAGGGAGATGTCCTTTGTCCAGACGAACGGCTCATAACGGGTCGTCGGGACAAAGGACAGCCCCCTCTCCAGAACGGCAATCTCATGCTTAGTGAGTGTATGTGTTGATAGGTTGACAATTTTCATTTTGTCATCTGATGACATATCACTCCTTACTTGCTGAAGTGGCTCGTGCATGTTTGGAATTGTCAGTAATTTGTTTGTTGTTCTCGGCGTCCCCTCAAAAAATACTGCGTGATGGGAAAATCCTGAGGGTGTTGTTGATTAGAACGCGCTCGCCCTCTACCGCGTCCACGGGTTCTACCGCGTCCGTGGTTAGGTCGGGGGTGATTACCTGTATATACTAGTCTAGATCCTTCGCTATCAGATTGCTCCGCTTCCGATGAACTGGGTTCAGTTTCAGAACATCTGTTTCCCCCAAAATAGGCTCTGTTTTCCCGAAAATCGGCAAGATCGCGCAAGAAGAGGGAATGTTTCCTATCTTTTATATGCTGGGTATATTTGGCGATATTTTCTTGTAAGTTTTTTTCCAAGGTAGGGTATTCTGGATCTGCTAATAGTGTTTTGGATTTTTCTATCAGCTCATCCAGTCGTTTTTGATCTTTGATGAGGGTATTTTTTTCTTCCTCAATCAAAAGCTTTATCAGCCTGAGCGATGATTCTGTCGCTTCTACCTCCCATTTTTTAAGGAACTCAGGGTTTCGACAGCGAACCGGGGGTAGTACAGGGTTCCTCAAGCCCCTTGGTACTATCCTATGCTCCTCATATTTAGATAATCCTTGTATTTCCCACCAGCAGCGGATGTATTCCCTATATACCTTAGTTAACTCTTTAAAGACCGTCCGAATTGAGATATTTGTCGAGTTCGAAGTATAACCCTCCTCGGAGAAAACTGAATTTGCCTCAGTCAACCACTCTGAAGTACAAATATTCCGCGAGAGAAAGCCTGCCATTAATATTAATTAAATTGTATTCACAGAGAGGGCAGCACAAGTCGACTGAAAGTTTGAAAAAGCCCTATTCACAGACGTGACTTGGTTAAAAGTAATAAATTTTATTAGGTTTTATCTAAAAAAACACGATTGGGCACAACAAAGGACACAACACAAAATCTAAGTTGTAATGGAAAAGCGTTAGCCCACCAAATGGTGAATAGAAGAATGATTGGTGGGTTTCAAAATTACAACTTGGTATTATTTCTGATACTCCGTATTTCTTAATGTCGCACATCACTTAGGAATACAGTCTACATGGGGGCTGTTCATGGATTTCCCAAAAACCGGAACCCCAATTAGATATCTGTAGTTTTATTAATATAATGACAGAATTCGACCAGAGATACTCAGGCTGCGGAGAGGTGATATTCAACCTGAGGAAGTGAATATCTCTGTCAAAATTACTGCCTAGTGGGCTGAAAAGTTTTTAACAGCTC
>NC_089837.1:272199220-272249220 GCF_035609145.1 Eleutherodactylus coqui | reverse complement strand
CTTTAGGGTCATCGAGAGTCATGAACGGCTAACGGCAGCATGATAATTGACTCTCCACTAATTCTCTAACATTCCAGTGGTTAGCTTCAAAATAGAAAAAGTAAAGAGGTCAATTCTAAGTGCGGAAGTTATTAACCCACTGTGTAATGTAGCTAATAACACGTCTATACACACAAACATGAAATTTGCCACGACAATTCTTTACATCTTAAATAGGATGTATAAAGCCTAGGGAAGTTATTTGTATATTGAGGAGAATCTAATGCTCCGAGCTTGACTTTTCAAACACTCATTTCTACCCCCTACAGATCTTCTACTATAAATTCCTTATTGTGTTTACTGTTGTAGTGATGACTTTTTTTAATTTCACAGCATCTGGCGTGGACCTAATGTGAATTGTGTTGACAACTCAGGATATACTCCTTTACATCATGCTGCTTTAAATGGGCACAAGTAAGTACTTAATAGCTACATTGTCTACATGTTCTAAACGGTAAGATAGGAAAAACTCAATTAAAGGGCCCACTTACATAGTTGCATATTTGCTGTGTACTGTCCATGGATTCGATGGACAGCAGACAGTCTCATAATAGCCTAGGAGGCTGTATACATGCCTGAATTTTCACACAGACAGCCTGTGTGAAGAAATTTCTGTATGTCTTTTTGCCATTGTTTTTCACAAACAAAAACAGTGTGCAGGGTCTGTGGAGATTGCACATTACAGGGACAAGTGTCTGTGTTTTGTCTGATATGAGTTGCTCCCAAGTTACTTATTTGCAATGTGAATACAGCTGTGTGTCTGGCCTCAAGTGTCAGTCCTTATCACTTTTTATAGCTGGATAGAAAAGCGTCAATGACCATGCTTTTCTATTCAGTTTAAAAGTCTTAGGCCCCCTGCAGAATTTCCGCCAGTGAAAGCTGCCATAGGATTGCGTTAGAAAACGCAATCCTAGGCAGACGGCCGCGATTTGTCTGCGCGATATGACGCGCAGAAAACAAATTGCAGCATGCTCTATTTCTGTGCGGGGCTCGGAAATGTCACTCCCCAGCCGCCGGCTCCGGTCTGCGCATGCGCCGGCTGCCCGGCAAACGGCACATCAAAGAGCCAGAGCCGCTGGAGCAGGTGAGTGCTGCGCTGGTCTTTGCAGAGGCTCGGGTTAGGTCCTGCTGTGAGAATTCTCACAGCTGGATCCGACCCAGTCGTTTGCAGGCGGCCTTAGAGCTCCTGCACACTTGAGTTTTTCTTGCACGTTTTTTTCACGCGATGGCAATGGGACTTTCTTATTTTTTTTAAAGGAACGTATATTGAGCCAAAATAGATACATATACAAAAACAGCGGACACCAAAAAGAATGCACATCTTGTTGATACATCACAGTATATATGAGAATTGAGAGAAAAAGAGGACAAAAGTAAAAACACTGAGTGTCTCGCATATTTGTGTGCATCTCTCATAAGACCTAGTATTTGGCTGTTCATTTTCACATTTATCAACTACTCCTAATAAAACAAACCCAAACCAGGTTAGGGCTCCAAGCCTCGGAGTCCCAAAATACCAGGAGAGAAAGAAAGAGAAGAAAAAGAGAACGGGAGGACCCCCGACCCCCCCCCCCAACCCCCCAGGTCAAAATAAACAAAGGGGCATAAAGATGAGAGAACACCCTCCCCCCTTAATCCCTTAAACAACAAACCTGCGCGACTCTTAAAGGGAAAAAAATAAAAGGGTTAGCCTGAACAGTAGATCGGTTCAAGCAGGTGTACATTATTTTATCCCTTCCTAGTATCTAGACAGGCATCTTGGCTGCCGTTGCAGGACAGTTTACCCAGCCCCCCCAAATTTTGTCAAACTTATCAGGACATCCTCTCGCCATATAAGTCAGTTTGTACATTGGAAGCACAGAGTTCACCACCTAGATCCATGCATTTCTGGTTGGCCTATCATGGTGTTTCCAATTCAACAAAATCACCTTTTTAGCATAGAAAAATAGTAGTTTATATAAGGTGCGGGTTGCCGATGCCACTGGTAGGTCTCCAACAAGCCCAAAGAGGCACACCCCAGGGTGCATGATCCTCGGGGCCCCCAGGTGAGATTCCATAAATATGAGGACGTCCCCCCAGTAGTCTTGCATGACACCGCAGTCCCAAAACATGTGCATGATGGTCCCATCGGCAATTAAATATCGGGGGCAGGTCGCTGAGGGGAGTAGACCCATTACATGTAGCCTAGATGGGGTGTAGTATATCCGGTGTAGGAACTTTACCTGGATGAGCCTATCTCTAGCACTAATCAAGGGAGGACCAGAGCTCATCAATATGTCTTCATCCTCTCCCTCCAACAGATCAGGAATGTCAATGATCCATTTTTGGGTGGCCCTCTTTCTCAACGGGGCAAGACACTGCACTAAGTGGGCATAGAAACTGGACAATGGTCTTACTATGTTGCACATCTGTGCCAAACCCTCCAACCGAGTCAGGGACAGCGGTATGGACAGGCCCTGAAACTGAGCCCTGATCACATGTCGTAGCTGGTAATATCTGAAATAGTCTACAACCTGCCTGAACACTCCTATCTGCAGTTGAAGGAAGGTGCAGAAGGTGCCCTCAGTGACTATCTCAGATAGTAGATTAATACCATGAGCTCTCCCAAATGCAGACTCTGTAAAGCGCTGCAGGTGCAGCAAGTGTGGATTATCCCACAAAGGACCATGTGACTTCCACTACAGGGGTCAGCTGCAATGCCTTGTGCCATATTTTAAGTGTTACCAGCATGGGGACAGGTAAGGGGGCACTAGAAGAGGAGTGGCCGCGCATCAGCAGACCCCTCAATCCCAGGGTGGGGTCCGCCGACCTGCGCTCCCGTCCAACCACCGGATTGTAATCCGATGAGGTCAGCCACCACCCAGCATACACCAGCTGGCTGGCCAGGTAGTAATAGTAAAAATGGGGTAAGGCTAATCCTCCCCAGCTCACCGGGAGGCACAGGGTCTCCAATTTAATCCTCGGGGTGGAGCCTCTCCACAGGATACGCAGTACAATCCCACGAAGCGTAGCGAAGAATCTGATTGGGACCAGGACAGGGGAGTTATGTAGTACGTACAAAATTTTTGGTAGCAGCTTCATCTTTATCAAATTGACCCTGCCCACCAGAGTGAGCGGGAGAGAGGCCCATCATGTCGCCATTTCCTCAGCCCATTTCAGGAGGGGAGCTAAATTAAGGTCAAAGACGGTAGAAGCCCTCACCGACACTCTTATACCCAAGTATGTTGTCTGAGTTGTCCAGCTCGGCAATGGGACTTTCTAATGTTAAAAACGCATTGCACAAGAATTGCAAAGCACCAACTTGCGATGCGTTTTTAACATTAGAAAGTCCCGTTGACTATCGCGTGAAAAAAACGTGCAAGAAAAACGCAAGTGTGCAGCAATTATGTAAAATTTCCATATGAGAGACAAATATTTCCGATTTCACAATACAGTACTGCCTTGCTTTACGTCCTGTGAATTTTCTGCATAAAATATGGAAAGCCGGGATAGAAGCTGCACTGGATAGAAGAGCAGAGTGTCAAGACTCTTATAGTCAGTGCTGACTAGATTAGTACTAATATTTAGTATGTTTATATATCTACTAGCTGATATAATTTGGTACTGATGTTTATCTGGTGTTCACATGGAAAATCTTATGACGTCGTAGTTACTTAAGAGATACCGAGGAAAAAAATATGTTCACCATTTTGCATGGTTCTTTGCGTTACCCAGGAAACACCACGTTGAGGTAACCATGCGACGTTTGCTTTATATAAAATGACATCAGGAAGTGAGAGAATTGGATTCCGTACGTAAAATTTGGCCGCTAATTCTAATTCTTTTGCACTTAGAATTGAATCATAGAGTTGGGACCCAATAACTTTCCTATTTATGACATAATAATCAATGCTCGTGGCAAATTTCAAGTGAGAGAATTAGCTTACGTACGTAAAATTTGGCCGCTAATTCTAATTCTTTTGCACTTAGAATTGAATAATCGAGTTGGGACCCATTAACGTTTCCTATTTATGACATAATCAATGCTCGTGCCAAATTTTTATGTTTCTACGACATCGGGAAATGAAAGAATTAGATTACGTACGTAAAATTTGGACGCTAATTCTTTTGCGCTAGAATTGAATAATCGAGTTAGGATCCATTAGCTTTTCCTATATCTGACATAATCAATGCTCGTGCCAAATTTCATGTTTCTACGACATCGGGAAGTGAGAGAATTAGATTCCGTACGTAAAACTTGGACACTAATTCTTTCGCGCTTTCAATTGAGCAATCGAGTTGGGACTAGAGATGAGCGAGCACCAAAATGCTCGGGTGCTCGTTGCTTGAGTCGAACTTTTCTTAATGCTCGAGAGCTCGTTTCGAGTAACGAACCCCATTGAAGTCAATGGGCGACTCGAGCATTTTTGTATATGACCGGTGCTTCAGATAGCTGATGACTTGTGAAATAGCGGAAAACATCCGAAAGTCATGGAAACACCACAGAAACGGATAGGGAAGGGCAGGGGCAGCATGCATGGCTGCAACTGAGGCTCCCAGCTCCCACTACTAAGCCACAATTGGGGCAAGAGTCTGGCGTCACCCCCCCCCCCAGCAATTTTTTTTCAGACAAACCCTCATTAGCAAGGCACACCTTAGCTAAGCACCACACTACCTGCAACCAAGGACAATCGCTGCCTACGGTTAACACCGCTGCCTCTTCTGGGTATGCTGGCATTCCCCCCCCCCCCCCCCCCCCCGCACGATCCTGCGTCCTACGCGCACTCAAAAGTTTCCCTGCGCAGCGTTTAGCTGCCCTCGTGCCACACACTCGCTTCATAGCCACACCACACTCATGTCTATTTATAAGCGCGTACTGGATGAGGAGGAACCGGAGGCACACACTGCAGAGGGTTGGCAGGGCCAGGCAGTGACCCTCTTTGAAAGTGGGGGCGATAGCCCACAATGCTGTTGAGAATTGATGATAAATTGACGAACGATTAACATTCCAATCCCGTGACACCTCCGTGGCAAAATTGTCAGGAGCCGCAAACGTGGGCATAAAGGGGACTCAGGTGCCAGTACTTCTACACATCTCCATAATGCAGCAATACTCTGTGTGGGAAGCACGTGAGTGGGCCCAGGGTCAGGCTCGGTCCCAGCCTCCATCTTGTGTGACCCATGGTGCCGCGAGTTACATAGCAATGGAAAATCCATGTGTCCCCACACAATTCATTCTGTGTAGGTGTTAGATAGCTCAACACCGCAGTGGAAAGTCTTTGAGTTCCTTGGGCTTGCCTGTGTCGGTGCACAAAGATGGTATTACACAAGAAAAAAATCAGAGCGCCCAAACATGGCAGAGTTTCACCCCGCCAAGGACCTTGGCCCACTTTTCTAGCCTAGTCAGTCAGTGTATTTGTGCCAGACGGGTAAAGCAACGCAATGGGAAGTCTTTGTGCACTCACAGCATAGGCGAGCCCAAGGAACTCAAGCATGGTATTACACATGAGGTAATCAGAGTGTCCAAACATGGCAGAGTTTCATACAGCCCTACATTTGTGCCCTAGTCAGTCAGTGTGTTTGTGCCAGACAGGTAAGACAACGCAATGGGAATTCTTTGTGCACTCACAGCATAGGCGAGCCAAAGGAACCCAAGGAAAGTATTAAACATGAAGCAATCACAGTGCCCAAACATGGCAGACTTTCACTCCGCCGAGGACCTCGGCCTCTGCACACACCCTCAGCAATCATGGGCATAAAGCGGACTTCAGTGCTAGTACAGCTGTGAACGTCTCATTTAATTAGTTGTGGTTGCTTTCACCACTCCAAAGACTGGATTAACCAGGAACAAGTTCCCCGGGCCCAACCTGGCGCAGTTGCATTTCCCCCTGGACATAGGCCTCTGCCCACACCCTCAGCAATCGTGTGCATAAAGCGGACTCCAATGCTAGTACAGCAGTGAATGTCTCATTTAATTAGTTGCGGTTGCTTTCATGGCTCCAAAGACTGGATTAACCAGGAACAAGTTCCACAGGCCCAACCTAGCGCACTTGCATTTCCCCCAGGACATAGGCCTCTGCACACACCCTCAGCAATTGTGGGCATAAAGCGGACTCCGATGCTAGTACAGCAGTGAACGTCTCATTAATGCAGTAACGCTCCTTTTGTTTGGCCCAAACCAGTGCCGCAGATAACTGTGGTAATACGAGAGAAAATACATGTTGCCCAGTGCTCATCCCCTGACCCCAAGCAGGAGGAGGAGGTGGCATTGCAAGGCCAAGAAACCATGACCAGGACCCGCTATAGTCTGTGTGGGAAGTATGTGAGCAGGCCCTGGGTCAGGCTCGGTCCCAGCCTCCACCTTTTGTGACCCAAGGTGCCCTGAGTTACATAGCAATGGGAAATCCATGTGTCCCCACACATTTCATTCTGTGTAGGTGTCAGATAGCTCAATCAGCACTGCAAGGGGAAAGCCATCTGCACTCTGCACCTTACCCAAGTCAGTCAGTGTATTTGTGCCAGATAGGTAAAACACCGCGATTGGAAGTCTTTGTGCACCCACAGTAGAGACGGACCCCAGTAACATTTCTGTAACAAAGGTATAGGCAGACCCCAGTAACATTTCTGTAGCAAAGGTATAGGCAGACCCCTGTAACATTTCTGTAGCAAAGGTATAGGCAGACCCCTGTAAAGTTGCTGTAGCAAAAGTATAGGTGGACCCCTGTGACGTTGGCGTAGCGCGAGTGTAGGCGGACCCCTGTGACGTTGGCGTAGCGCGAGTGTAGGCGGGACCCCTGTGACGTTGGCGTAGCGCGAGTGTAGGCGGGACCCCTGTGACGTTGGCGTAGCGCGAGTGTAGGCGGGACCCCTGTGACGTTGGCGTAGCGCGAGTGTAGGCGGGACCCCTGTGACATTGGCGTAGCGCGAGTGTAGGCGGGACCCCTGTGACGTTGGCGTAGCGCGAGTGCAGGCGGGACCCCTGTGACGTTGGCGTAGCGCGAGTGCAGGCGGGACCCCTGTGACGTTGGCGTAGCGCGAGTGCAGGCGGGACCCATGTGACGTTGGCGTAGCGCGAGTGCAGGCGGGACCCCTAAATATATTTTAACCCCTTAACGACTGCCCCATCGGGAAACTACGTTCTCAGAAAGTGGGCTTTAATCCTAGAGGACGTAGTTTTATGCATCCTCTTTGGATTAATGCCCACTGGCCTGAGGACGTGACAGCTCCATGCTGTCGGTGCCCGCAGGTAGCCGACAGCATGGAGCTGTCATCCCAGGATGCGGGCAGTCCCCCCCGGCATTGCGATCGGCGCTATCCAATCGATAGCGCCGATCGCAAAAAAGTAAACAAAACTGTGTAAAGTAGTAATTCCGCTGCTCTGATGGATCGGAACCATCACAGCAGCTGAAACTACTCACACGGCTTGTCGGCGGTGTCCCCCGGAGATCTGGTCCTCCCGGACCCGCCGGCGGCCTTCTGCGCATGCGCGCCAGGCGATGACGTCACGCGAACGCGCAGAAGCCCGGGTGTCCCCGGCAAATTTAAAATCTCCAGGCTCCTGAAGGTAGCCGGGAACCAGGAGGTGTTACCGGGGACCGCTGTGAGCGGTCTCCGGGCCCGCGATCGCCGCTATCCAGAAAAAGTAGAAAAAGTAAAAGGAAAGTGAAGTTTCACCTCCCCTCATGGATCGGATCCATGAGGGGAGGTGAAAATACTCACCCCCGGTCCTCTGCGATGTCCCGGGACCCGAAATCCCCGTCTGCGCATGCGCGCCCGATGTGCACAGAGGGGCTCGAGCCCTGGGAAATTTAAAATTCCTCTGCTCCTGGCTGCCATGTGTAGCCAAGAGCAGAGGGATGTCACTGGGGACATGATCACGGTCATCCAATGGATGACAATGATCATGTAAAGTTTAAAAAAAAGTGCAAAAAGTAAAAATAAAAAAATAAAAGGGGTAAAAAGTAAAAAAAAAAAGTTTAAAAAAGTTTTAAAAAAAAGCTTGCGTTTCATCTCCCCCCACGGATCATATCCATAAGGGAGGATGAAATGACGTACTTAAGGCCCGCGGATTTATCCGCGGACCTTACCCCAGCTTCTGCGCACGTGCCCGTCGCCAATATGGCAGGCGCATGCGCAAAAGCCGTGGTAATTTAAGATCTCCCTGCTCCTGGCTACAAATTTAGCCGGTTCCTGATCACGTGTTCGCCGTTATCCAATGGATAATGGCGATCACGTAAAAGTTAAAAAAAGGTGAAGGTTCATCTCCCTTCACCGATGCAATCGGTGAGAGGAGATGAAACTTTTTACCGGAGGCCTCCGTATTTGCACCCCGACGCAATCTTCTTCCGTGAACTTTCCTGTATTCTGCGCATGCAACCGCCGGCAAAACACCGGACACATGCGCAGGAGTCGGGGAGCCCAGGAAACTTAAAATCTCCTTGCTCTCAGCGACCATCGGTCGCCGAGAGCCTGGAGCAGTGACGGGTGGCCTCATTGAGCAGTCCCCGGTCACGTGAAAAAAGGGTAGCGATCTACCTTTGGCCGGTCTCACATGACCGGATAGGAATTACGGATTCCGCATGCGTCTGATCCGCAGTATTAGGCAGATCAATCGCATTGGATTACACAATTCCGCTCACATTAGTGGGTTGGAATTGTGTAATCCATTCGCAGAAAAGAGAACGCAGCAGGTTCTATTTTACCGCGGATATCGGCAACATAGAGCCCATTGTGCTCCATGGTCGTGGATATACCTGCTCCCCATACGCAGCTACCTTGTACACGGGCTGCGGGTACCCGTGTCATCGCTAAGCGAGGGTGCGGGAAATAAAAACAACAAAAAAAAACGTGTACTGCGAATGACCGCCTGTGTGAATAGGCAGTTATGCGCAGTACATTACATGGCTGTACGCAGAGTCACAGCTGGGCTCACAGGTGGGATCCGCTGCGGGCCTCCGCAAGCAGATTCCGCCTACGGCTGCGTGAGCCCGGCGTTATTCAGATCGCTACCTGTAATACGCAATTTACAAGAAGCCCCGGGAACGCTCGCCTTCCTGCAGTTCCAGGAGCAGCTTGTTGAGCGCCTTCTATGTGAGACCGCCGCACCTCATCAAGCTTATGGAGACTCACGGAGCGGCACTTTTTACACCCCATACCCGCCACTGAGGTCAAGAAATGCCCCCAAAAAGTATGAGAGGAGGGGGGATACGTGGTTTTATTGCCCCATGTACCCATCCCAACCAGCCTCCGTAATTACCCCTGTCTTTGGAAATACTACATAGTTCACATTATTACTTTTATCTAAGATTTGGGGAATGCCGAAAAGGGCGCAGGGGGGGGGGGGGGGGGGGGGGATATTTTTAGGAAGTAAATTTTTTATTCCGTACAAATGAGCAATGGGGCCTTGAATTTAGTCAGTTGAGCCCTGCAATCCAGCGGGTGTTCCCTCCATTACAGGCCTTGCCATGTTTCCTGTAAGTAGATTAGGGCCACAATGGGTATGTTTCTGAACACGGGACAAACGGGGGTATGCATTTTGGGGTGAATGTCTTCATTCCTATGTACACTGTACAAAAAACCCAGTTTTTAAATTGACAAAATTGCCAAAAAAAATGAAAATCGTAATTTTTTTCCTTCTGTTTTGCTTAAATTTATTCAAATTCTGTGGGGTCAAAATACGCAATACACCCCTAGATGAATTCGCTAAGGGGTCTAGTTTTTAAAATGGGATCATTTGGGGGGGTTCTTTATCGTTTTGGACGCTCAATGGCTCTATAAGTGGGCAATGGGGCCTGGAATTTATTCCGTTGTACCCTAAAATCCAACGGGTGCGCCTTCCATTATAGGCTTAGCCATGTGTCCTTTAAGTAGATTAGGGCCACAAGGGGTATGGTTCTGAACACGGGACAAACGGGTATCAATTTTGAGGTGAAAGTCTTCATTCCTATGTGTGCTGTACAAAAAAAAAGTTTTTAAATTGATACAACTGCCAAAAAAATGAAAATTGTAATTTTTTTCCTACTGCTTTGCTTAGATTTATTCAAAAATTGTAGTGTAAAAATACACAGTACACCCCTAGATAAATTCATTAGGGGGTCTACTTTTCAGAATTGGATCATTTGTGGGGGTTCTCTGTCGTTTTGGCCACTCAAGGGCTCTACAAGAGGGCAATGGGGCCTAAATCACCTTCATGCTAAATTTCTGTTCTGAAAGCCACCGACTACTCCTTTCATTTTTGGGCCCCGTTGTGCATCCAGACAAAAGATTTGGGCCACAATGGCTATGTCTCTGAACACGGGAGAAACAGAGGTATCAATTTTGGGGTGAAAGGCTTCATTCATGTGTGTGCTGTACAAAAAAAGCAGTTTTTAAAATGACAGAATTGACAAAAAAACGAAAATCACAATTTTTTCCTTTTGCTTGGCTAGAATTCATTCAAAAACTGTGGGGTCAAAATGGGCAGTACACCCCTAGATAAATTCGTTAAGGGGTCTAGTTTTCAAAATGGGGTCACTTGTGGGGTTTCTCTTTGGTTTTGGCCACTCGAGCTCTACAAAAGTGCTATGGGGCCTAAAACGCCTTCAAGCAAAACTCATGTTCTGAAAGACACTGACTGCTCCTTTCATTTTGGGTCTCGTTGTGCATCCAGACATAAGATTAGGGCCACAATGGGTATGCTTCTGAATACGGGAGAAACGGGGGTATCCATTTTGGGGTGTAAATCCTCATTTTCATGGGTTCTATAGGAAAAAAATATCTTTAAAATGACATATTTGCAAAAATATGAAATTTTATTTTTTCTCCCCTAAATTGAACTAATTCCTGTAAAAAACTGGTGGGGTCAAAATATTCATGACACCCCTCAGTGAATACATTAAGGGGTGTAGTTTTTAAAATGGGGTCATTTGTGGGGGTATCTATTATTCTGACACTTTGTTGTCTAAATGGTTAAAAAAAGTTTTTAAAGTGTGCATTCAGAATAAAGTAAACAGATGGAAATACATATCTTGAGGAGGAGGAGATCAGCTCCCCGGCTGATCTTGGTGCGACATAGGTTGCACACCACTGTTCGTTGGTCGTCCGCTCTCTCACTAAAAAACATCCACACCTTTGAACACCTAGCCCTCTGCATGGAGGCTTGCCGCGAGGGGGTGGTTTGGGAAACAGTTGGGGGATTCTTCGCTCTGGTCTTGCCTCTACCTCTGGTCACTCCACTGCCTCTTCCAACATGTCCTGCTGCTGCACTTGCCTCCCCCTCTGAAGCCCTGTCCTCAGCAGGCTTAGCAAACTAGGTGGGGTCAGTCACCTCATCGTCCAGCTGCTCTTCCTCCGAATCCTCTGTGCGCTCCTCCCTCGGACTTACTGCCCTTACTACTACCTCACTGATAGACAACTGTGTCTCATCATCATCATCATCATCATCATCATCCTCCTCACCCACAAAAAGCTCTTGAGACAGTTGCTGTTAGTCCCCAGCCTCATTACCCGGACCCCAGGAACTTTCCAAAGGTTGGGCCTTGGTCACGACGAACTCCTCAGGTGAGAAAGGAATCAGTTTTTCCCTCTCATGGCAGGGTCCCAAGAATAGTTCCTGGGAGTCTGCCTGCTCAGAATGTCATTTTCATGGAGTGAGGAGCCTGGGAGGAAGAAGGAGCAGCAGCCAGAGGATTTAGAGTTGCTGTCCCTAGGCCGGGAGTAGTGGACTGCGTAGAGGATTGGGTCATTGATACATTGCTCGACGCATTTTCTGCCATCCACGACAGGACCTGCTCACACTGCTCTGTTTGTAATAAAGGTCTACCACGCGGACCCATAAATTGTGATATGAAGCTGGGGACCCCAGAATCTTGCCTCTCTCCTAATCCCGCAGCAGCCGGCTGTGATTCACCTGGACCAGGAACTCTGCCTGTGCCCACACCCTCACTTGGACGTCCACGTCATCGACCCTTACCCCTACTCCTCATCGTGGCTGATTACGAATAGAGCAGGGCCCAAATAAATTACCCCACTGTACTGCAATGACAACTATGGCTTAATTCACCGCACATAGAGACTTGTAGATAGTGGAGGCTCTATGCTATGACTTGAAAAAAGTAACCCGCTGTCTTGCGCTGATACCTAGGGGTAATTTACTGCTCGCAGAGATTTGTAGATAATAGAGGCTGTGTGGAGTGGGAGCAGACTCTAAAGCCAGTGGATAGTGCTGGTAACTGCGGCTATCTCAACCCCACCAAGGAAAGGGTATTGTGAGACGCTCTGCACAGCGGCAAAGCTGAAATACTTTGCAGTGGCCCCCCCGTAATATTAAAGTACTGTTTAGCGGTGAGACCTCTGTCTAAGGCCGGCTTCACACGAGCGTGACGGGCTCCGCCGCGTAATATTCCGCGGTGAAGCCCGTCACGGCGCCCCCCAGAGACCCCATACTTACCAGCGGAAGATAGCGTGAAGACGCTTCCCCGCCCACCGCCGTCGCGTCATGTGACACGCCCACTGCGTCACATGACGCGGCCGGCCGTGTCACGTGACGCGCCGGCCGCGTCATATGACGCGTGGCGGTAGGCGGGGAAGCGTTTTTTCACGCTATCTTCCGCTGGTTGCAGCGGGAGATAGCATGAACGGACGGCTTCTATTGACTGCAATGGAAGCCGTCAGCGCGTACACCCGCAGCAAATAGAACATGCTGCGGGTGAGGACGGGAGATTTCACGGTGCGTAATTCCGCGGTGGAATTACGCATCGTGAGCATTGTGCTATTAGGTTCAATAGAACCTAATAGCAGGGGGCAACGCAGCGGATTTTTGCCGCGGATTTACGCGGCGTAAATCCGTTCGTGGGAGGGAGGCCTTATGCACTGCAGACACAGAACGGTATAAACAAAGTCGTTCGCGGTTGGCTAGGAAATATTTGAGTGCAGTTTCATGGTGAGAGCTGGTTGTACAGCATAGCAGCCTGAGAACGCTATTACTGACAGGCTGCTAACAGGCCTAGATGTGTAATTCAAAAATGGATGCACTACAACTCCCAGCGGGCCCCAACTAAAATGCACACGGTCACATGTAGCCCAACGAAGGAGCTTTAGGGTTTTTGCATGGAGGATACGGACTGTATAGTGTATATAACTTTCCCCATAGAAGTGGCTGTGCCCCAACACTCGGTGTAATTCAGTGGAGACAGAGAACGGTATAAATGAAGTTGTTCGCAGATGGCTAGGAAATATTGGAGTGCTGTTTCACTGTGAGAGCAGGATTGTACAGCACTGCAGCCTGAGAACGCTATTACTGACAGGCTGCTAACAGGCCTAGATGCGTTATACAAAAATGGATGCACTGCAACTCCCAGCAGGCCACAACTAAAATGCACACGGTCAGATGTAGCCCTAAGAAGGACTGTTGGGGTTTTTGAAGACAGGATCCTACGCTAACACTTTCCCTATATCAGCAGCAGCACTTTCCCTAACCTCTGCCAGCATATGTCTGAGGCAAGCCGCAGGCGAGGCTGCTTTAAGTTCTCGGCAGTCACTTGATCTCGCCAGCCACTCACTGCTGGGGGGTGGAATAGAGCTGGCACGTCACAGGAGGAAGTGGTAATTCCTTCCCTGCATGTCTATTGGCTTAGAAAGTGGCGCTAAACATGTGGGGAAGAAAATGGAATTGACTCGAGTACTGCGTGGTGTTCGTCTCGAGTAACGAGCATCTCGAGTACCCTAATGCTCAAATGAGCATCAAGCTTGGACGAGTGTGCTTTCTCATCTTTAGTTGGGACCCATTAAGTTTTGCTACGTATAACACAAACAATGCTCGTGCCAAATTTCAAATTTCTATTACATCGGGAAGTGAGAGAATTAGATTATGTACGTAAAATTTGGACGCTAATTCTTTTGTGCTTCGAATTGAATAATCGAGTTGGGACCCATTAGATTTTCCTATTTATGACATAATCAATGCCCATGCAAAATTTCAAGTTTTTATTACATTAGGAAGAGGGAGAATGGATTACGTACGTAAAACTTGGATGCTAATTCTTTTGCGCTTAAAATTGAATAATCGAGTTGGGACCCATCTACTTTTCCTATTTATGACATAATCTATGCCCGTGCAAAATGTCAAGTTTCACCGGGAAGTGAGAGAATTAGATTACGTACGTAAAATTTGGACGCTAGTTCTTTTGCGCTAGAATTGAATAATCGAGCTGCGACCCATCTACTTTTCCTATTTATGACATGATCTATGCTTGTGCCAAAATTTTCTACGATATCAGGAAGTGAGTGAATTAGATTACGTACGTAAAATTTTGGACGCAAGTTCTTTTGCGCTAGAACTAAATAATCGAGTTGGGACTAGAGATGAGTGAGTATACTCGCTAAGAGCAATTGCTCGATCGAGTATACTCGCTAAGGGCAATTGCTCAATCGAGCATTGCTCTTAGAGAGTACCTGCCCACTCGGGAGCAAAGATTCGGCTGCTGGCAGCGGGCGGGGAGCTGCAAGGGAGAGCGGGGTGGAACAGAGGGGAGATCTCTCTCTCCCCCCTGCTGACTGCCGCAACTCACCTGTCACCCGCGGCAGCAGCCGAACCTTCTCTGCCGAGCGGGGAGATACTCGCTAAGGACAATGCTCGATCAAGCAATTGTCCTTAGCGAGTATGTTCGCTTAACTCTAGTTGGGACCCATTTGCCTTTCCTATTAATGATATAATTATTGCTCGTACCAAATTTCATGTTTCTACGATATCGGGAAGTGAGTGAATTAGATTACGTACGTAAAATTTGAACGTAAGTTCTTTTGTGCTAGAATTGAATAATCGAGCTGGTACTTTAATTGGGAATTAGTGGCGAGTTGGTCAGTGAATCAGTCAGTCAGTGAGGGCTGATGGATGGATGGGTAGATATCTCTGTCCTTTTGAAGTGTTTTTGTGGGCAGTAAGGGCCATTTTACACAGGAAGACTGTCGGAACCAAAGTCCCTGATACGTGTACCAGCGATCATCACTCCTGTTCTTTTACACGTAATTTATGATAATTGCTTTATGAATAGGGGTGGAGCAGGCCAAGGATCATTCCTGTTTACATGGGCAAATCGTCCTTTTATTTATTTATTTTTTTTATACCTGAGCAATTGTTGTTTTAGATTCCTCCAATATAGTGAGAGTCTTGTGAAAAGGCCATAAAACTGTTTTCTATTATTCGCCTAGAATTGTCACATTTCACTTCATCTATATGCGTACAGAAACCAAATCCAACATCAGCATCAAACAAAAAGCACTATTTTATCCATTAACCCCTTAGTGACCACACACTTTTGCTATTTTTTTCAATTTTCGGGGTTTTTTTTCCTCACCCCCGCCCCCCCCCCCCCCCCCCGCCCCCTATCCTTTAAAAAAAATCATAACCCCTTTATTTATTCATCAACGTCACTGTATAAGGGCTTGTTTTTTGCGGGACGAGTTGTATTTTTCAATGGTAGTATTTAATGTATTATATAATGTACTGAGAAACGTTTAAAAATTTTAAGTGGAGTGAAATGGAAAATAAATGACATTCCGCCATTTTGCAGTGTAGCTTGTTTCTACGGCACATAAACTGCAACAAAAATGGCACGATAACCTTCTTCTATGGGTGAGAACGATTACTACGATGCTAAATTGTGTGTGTGTGTGTGTGTGTGTGTGTGTGTGTGTGTGTGTGTGTGTGTGTGTGTGTGTGTGTGTGTGTGTGTGTGTGTGGCGGCTGCTGTTTACCCTCATCGCTCATTGTTTAGGATTTTATATAGCCTGAACAATGCTCTTGAACGATGATCGTTCCGTGTAAACTGCAGCTGTTCAGTACTGTACTGCCATTGTGTTAAGTAAATGGAGAGGGGGTGTGGGGGTTGGGGGGGCGAGGAGTAAAATCTGCAGTAGCAGCCACTCTGCAAGCCAACGATACTCGCTCCTGTGCAACAACACAGGAGCGAGTATGTGTGGGGACAAGTGTTGGGCATCATTTGCCCAAAATTGTCCTGTGTAAATACGGCTTTAGACCTTTCCTTTTGCTTTATTGCTTTTGGCCTCTGTTGCAAGCCTCCATTCATTATTAGCTTTAGCTTTTCTGACACTTGCCCCTACAGTTTCTTTAGACTGCATTATTTTCTTCGTTAAATATGTCCCCCACTTTCCATTTGTTAAATATATATTAGCATGCATTGAAGTTCTGTGTTCATCCATCCTCGTCTCTTTAAATGCTTCCCATTCTTCCTTCCTTTAGGGATTGTTAATGATTGTGTTTTGAGAATCTCATTTTGCAGTATTTCTCAAGCTTCTTGGGAATTTTGTCCATCCAGCCATTGGATTGATCCTACCCTCTTTCTGCATTCATTTCAATCTGCCTTTCTGAAATCTAAGCTCGCGGTCTGAGTCTTCTGAGGTCTTCCTTCCCTTGTTATCAAAAATTCAATGACCCGATGATCACTGGTGCCAGCCACCCATTCTTCCTCAACCATTTCCTCCCTTTTGGTAAGGATTAGGTTAAAGATAACAGATCACCTTTTTTTCTCTCGTATCTTTTGGAAGATAAAGTTGTCAGCAAAAGCGGATAAAAGTGTGTTGGACGCATTAATTTTGCCTGAGAAAAATGTTTGGTACTGTTTTAGCTAGTAGAGTAAAGTGTGATTGTTCTCAGTAAACCAAGGATCTTGTAGATATGATACTTTTTGAAGGATAGCAAAAATACATGATGTTACAGCAAGCTTTCGGGGTAATCGCTCCCTTTGTCAGGCTAATGAATGAAACTAGTTTGGATGGCACATAATTATAACATATAGATGCAGAGGGAAGGGGGACACCACACTTGATCTAAATAAATGTTCACACATAGCAATTTGAGACAGTCTAAGCGGAGATGCCCATTATGCACAACGCCTTGGCTACAGAACTGCGGAACCACCTCATCCACGTCTTCTACAGTAACGAGGAAAAGGCCCGTAGGGAGATACAAGCTTTAACCCTTTTTTAATCCACTCTCTGACGTCTTCCTACATTCTGATTGAAGCTTGCGCAGCTCCAATGTCAGAAGATGTCTGACAGGGTATTCTTACCACTTATTGCCAGCCACTCCGCTGTCGGAGCCTCTCTCGTGCACACACACTGGCTTTAGCCAGCAGATAGCACTGTTGTAGAACTGCAAAAAGAGAGCCTTTTACGAAACCCTGAATGCAAAATTGGATTGGAAAGGTTTAATGAACACGCTTATAGAGGACTTCAAACTGAGAACGCAACACTACTGCATAATACTACGATGCTGCCTGATTTAGGAACAAGAAAAAAAATTCAGAGACTTCGACTTAGAGCAGACCTGTACCCAATCACTGTTCAAGAACACCCAGAGTCCAGAGCATATTGCCAACAAATGTCTGGATAGTTGAGATCTCCCATGATCACTATATCGTACTTTTTGAGAACTTGGCCATTTGATGTGGAAAGAGTTCATCCATATCTTATGTTTGTCCCGGCGGCTTATAGTAAATGCCTACAATGGTGTCCTTTCTATTGTTATCAGCTTGTATTCTTACCCAAACAGTTTCTACAGAAATAACATTCTCTGAAGATTGCATCTCTGTGGAGATATTTGTTTTCCTAACATACAATGCAACACCACCGCCTGATCTTTTATTAAATCTGCTCTTTTGCTATGTAAATTGTACCCCCTTCAAGCATTGTATTCCAATCAAATGTATCATCACGGGAAGTTTCTGGGATGCCTATGTTATCATTTTTTTCTTTCTGAGTTAGGTCTAAATAAGCGCTGCGGAATATGTTGGCGCTATACAAATAAAGATTATTATTATTAATAATTATCCTTTTTTGTTTCCCATACCATGTGCATTTGCGTAGAAACCTTTTTATTTTGAGATCAGTGTCTCTTGCTCCTGAATTTCCTTCTGAATTTTTTTTCGTCTTTTGGACCCCTAGCACGGTTCTCTGATGTATTAAGTAGCTGTATATTTTTGCCTGGCCTTTTACTTCCCTTCGTTACCGTTCCAGTTTCCTGCAGATGGTTGCAAGATCCTTTTTTTGCAGTATGATTTATCCCCTACATGTATCAGTAGGAATGGGTAATTGTCTGTAGAAGTGAAGTCTTGTCAGCCTATCAGACACATCTTTGATTTGTACACCTGGAAGACAGCACACCTCTTGTGAGGTTTTGTCAGGTCTGCAGATGGCGACCTCTGTTCCTCTCAAGCACCACTCTTTTTTTTTTTTTTTTTTCTTCTTTCTTCACGTCAACACATCTTTTTCTCACTCCTTGAGGATTCTGAGCACTTACATTTACTGTTCTTTGTGGGCAGTGTCATTTCTTGATGTACATTTTCATTTTTTTTCCTCCATGAGAGCCTATTACCAGTTCTTGAAGAGTATGGTTGCTGACTGACTCCTGATCTTCCTGCTTCTTTGGGTCACATACTTCCATTCCTCTGCAGATGCACTTAAAATGTATTTTCCTTTAATATTCTGTAGAGACATTTCTGCTCTGTCCAGGAAATGCTCATCTTCCTAAGGCTGCCTGCACATGGACAGATTTGAATTGCGAAATCCAGAGCGGGCTTCCGCCTCCAGATTTCGGAACAAATACTTGCAATAGCATGCTATGTAAAACTGCTTTTTCCTGCCCACGAGCGGAAATAAATTGTAATTTTTCGCTCGCTGGGGAAAAATCACAGCATGCACTATTTGAAAGTGGATTCTGTGCAGACGGCTTCCATTGAAGTCAATGGAAGCCATCCAACCCGCGGCCCTTCCTCAATCGTCTTTGCGGAAAGGTTGCAGGATCTGTGCCATCGCCTAGTACAGTACAGAAAAGAATGCGAACAGGTACGTAGGGGGTCACTGGCCAGGCACCAAGTCAAGTTCTGATGCGGGATCCAACCCGGTTATGTGCAGGCGGCCTTAATGATGTAATCTAGCTATTGTCTGCTGAAAACTTTGCACCTTTTCTTCCAATAGAGACGCAAGCTTGCATTTCTGGTAGGTGAAGTTTCGCTTTCTCTTCTGGTAGGTCTGTATGTTATTGCAGGTAACCATATGGCTATTCTCCCCTTCTATGTTTATGTTCGCTTCCGAAATGTTAAGTCAAGAATTCTTCTGATGATATCCTATAGGATCCCACTAAGTGTAAAACTTTGTGTGCAGTTTGACGTTATCTGAGCGGCTAGACCTGGCTAAACCCAGCAATCGTCCCACTCACAGTGACTTTTCCTAGAATGCAGTGGGAATATGCAAATTACCACGGTTTTCTCCCATGGTGCACCGCGGGTCTTCTCCCATGGTGCACCATGGGCTCTGTGCGGTCCATTGCCGATTCCAGCCTCCTGATTGGCTGGAATCTGCACACATGACGGGGCGGAGCTACGATGACGACGCGGTGACCAGCTCTCCGGCATGAGCGGCCCCATTCACTAGGCAGAAGCACGGACTGCGCAAGCGCGTCTAAAAACGCCAGAAGACATCAGAATTAGACGGAGCCATGGAGACGGGGACGCCAGCAACGGAGCAGGGAAGTGAATAACTTCTGTATGGCTCATATTTAATGCACGATGTATATTACAAAGTGCATTCATATGGCCATACAGAAGTGTATAACCCCACTTGCTGCCGCGAGACAACCCCTTTAACTTCCCTCAAATCCTAGAATAAATCTTATTTCTTTTGAGAAGGTGTCTTCTCCGTTCAGGGATATTCCGATTAATGAGATTCTGGAATTTCCTTAAGAGGGTTTGGAAAAGGACCCGACTACTAGTACTTTAAAGGTTCAGTTGTCTGCCTTGGCATGTTTCTTGGTTTATAAACTAGTATATCACCCTATGAATATTAGGTTTATTCAAGTATCTCTCAGGTCCAGACTACTTAGTAAGGTGGATCTAAATCTAGTCTTAAACTATCTTCTAAAACACCCCTTTGAGCCAATGAAGTCCTCATCTATTAGATCTTAAACTTAAAACTATTCTTTCCCCATGACATCATGACAGCATACGCTGGAGGTTGCTCACCTGCTGACCTGAAGGGACAGGAAGAGGCAGAGTATAAAAAGAACCTCCCCTCCACCAACACCAGTGTTTTTCCTGTCCCTCCAGGACAGCAACGGCAGAGCTCCAGCGACGCTGTCCCATGCCGGAGGAGGACTTACCGGCGAAGCGGCGGCGTTTTTCTTCGGGCAGCCCCAGCAACCCCAGTGGGAAGGACCCCATCTGGGCGCTTTCCGGGGACTGCGTGGGCCGGGGTCCAAGTATGGGCTGCCGGCACCACTGCGGCCGTCATTTCAGGCGGCGGCCGCCATCTCCGGGTCCAGGGCCGACAGGGCGCTCCAGGGGGTCTCGGCGGAATACATCGCGGTGACATCAGACGCTCCGCAAAGGGGGCGTGGCCTGCGAAGGGGGCGTGGCCTGGCGCGGCCGGCGCCGAATTAAAAAATCTGCTGCCCCTGCATCAGCTGGTGGTGTTTCCCCACGCTAAGGAACGATCCTAAGTACAGGAAGCGTTCCTGCAAGACGCAAGATGTCGGCCAGAGAGGACCCAGAGACCCTCCAAACTGACAGGGATACTCAAAAACCGAGGGAGGCTAGACGAAGGAGTAAAAAATGTCCAGTATGTCTAACCAAACTCGACGACTCCTGCACAAAAACGTTATGTGCTACCTGTTCCGCAAAAGTTATGCAGGAGGAAAAAACTTTCCTTATGGCCGAAATTCGGTCAGTCGTCCGGGAAGAAGTGCAGTCCTCCCTCTCGGACCTCCAACCTGGGCCTTCCGGGGTTATACGCAGGTCGGTTCCGGCGGTGTCTGAGTCCAACTCCGACATAGCGGAAAATATGGATTTTGACGGGGAAGTGACGCAGGAGGACAAAAAATATCTTTTCTCTACCTCAGACATGGATCAACTGCTAAAAGCTGTACGCAGAACCATGCAGGTGGAGGAAGATGTGCAGCAACCCCGCACAGTCCAGGAGGATATGTTCGCGGGGTTACTCTCGCAACGGAAATCTTCATTCCCCGTAAACGCCACGCTCAAGCAGCTGATTCTAAATGAGTGGGAGAGCGTGGATCAGGCTCCGCTAATCCCTAGGGAATTCAAAGAACGCCTTTTGTTTCCGGGAGATGAGGTGTCCTTTTTGGACGAGATACCAAAAGTCGATGCGGCAATTGCCATGGTATCCAGAAAGTCCGGATTACCCTTTGAGGATACGTCCCACTTAAAGGACCCGTTGGACCATAAGGTGGACACAACCATGCGTAAAGCCTGGTCTACCTCCGGTCTGATCATGAAATCCAACATCGCGGCCACTTCCGTGGCTCGTTCCATGGCAATCTGGTTGGACCAATTCGCAGCCCTAGTCGACCAAAAAGCCCCTAGGGAGGAGTTCGCAAGTGGCATCCCTCTGCTACGGATGGCAACAGGGTTTCTGGCGGATGCTTCAATGGAAACAGTCCGCTTCGGAGCCCGCATGGCAGCACTATCGAACACCGCCAGAAGAGCAGTGTGGGTAAAAGAGTGGTCGGGGGACTCAGCTTCCAAAAATAGGCTATATACCCTACCGTTCCGGGGCGGGCGCATATTTGGACCAGACCTGGATCGTCTGCTGGAGAAAGCAGCTGACAAGAGTCACG
Organism: Eleutherodactylus coqui; assembly: GCF_035609145.1. Lineage (NCBI taxonomy): Eukaryota > Metazoa > Chordata > Amphibia > Anura > Eleutherodactylidae > Eleutherodactylus > Eleutherodactylus coqui. The sequence continues at coordinate 272,227,574 of NC_089837.1, read as the reverse complement.
GACTACCTGCCACCAGACCACCCAAGAGACCCTTCACTCCTCATCCCTCGTCCACGTACGCCGGGAAGGGGAAGACCGGAAGATGGTCTTATCCAAAGGGCGGAAGGGGTAAGACTTTAACTTTTGTCCCTCAGCCCATACTTTCGGGCCCGGTAGGGGGCAGACTGGCTCGCTGTTCCAATAGCTGGCGTAGTATTACAACTAACGAGTGGGTACTGCACCTAGTGGCGGAGGGGTACAGGATCGAGCTACTATTCCGCCCCCCGGACAGATTTATGATAACCCCAACCCAGTCTCCAGGCCTAGAACAGGCTCTGTTGGAGGGCGTACGGAACCTGCAGGGTCTCGGCGCGGTTATCCCGGTCCCCAAGAAGGAACAGGGAAAAGGTTTCTATTCCCCCCTCTTTCTGGTTCCCAAACCAGATGGCTCCCACCGCACCATTATCAATCTCAAACAACTGAATAGATTCATTGAATATAGGAAATTCAAAATGGAAACCATTAGAACTGCAACTCCTCTAATTGCCAGAGATAACGTAATGGCTACAATAGACCTTAAGGATGCCTATTTTCACATCCCTATTTACGCCAACTCACAAAAGTTCCTGAGGTTTGCGCTGAGGGTGGAGGGGGAAATCTGCCACTTTCAGTTCGTCTGCCTCCCATTTGGAATCTCCTCGGCTCCGCGAATTTTTTCCAAGGTCGTGATAGAAATGGTGGCCTTCTTACGAAATCAGGGTGTCATGATCATCCCCTACTTGGACGACTTCCTATTGCTGGCAGATTCCCCGTCTACTCTGAGATCACACTTGGAGTCCACATTGCAATTATTTAAGGAGCTTGGCTGGATTATTAACGAGTCAAAATCCAACATGGAGCCAGAAACCAGGAAGAAATTCCTGGGTGTCATCCTGGATTCCAGTCTACAAAATTCGTCCCTTCCTCCCCTAAGAAAACATCTTATCATAGAGGAATGTTCCAACCTTTATAAAAAACATAGGGTAACGATAAGAGACGCAATGCGGATCCTGGGACTAATGACTTCGTGCATCGGCGTGGTCCCCTGGGCCCAGTTCCATAGTCGCGGACTCCAGTCACTAATTCTCCGGAATTGGGACAAGTTGCAGGCTTCGCTTGATCAGACAATCCCTATTTCGGCGGAAGCCAGAGCTTCACTCCGTTGGTGGGTGTTGTCGGACAACCTGTCTCAGGCATCCGATTGGAATTTGGACCCGGCAGTAATAATCACGACCGATGCCAGCGCCAAAGGGTGGGGGGCCCACTTTAAAGGCGGTTATGTACAGGGGGCCTGGGACGTTCACGAGAAAGCTAGCTCATCGAACTTTAGGGAGCTTAAAGCGGTATGGAAATCCCTGCGTAGCCTGCAAACACGGTTAGTGGCGAAGCATGTGAGGATCTTCTCAGACAATATGACAACAGTATCACTCATTCGCCACCAGGGTACCACCAGGAATCCTCCACTACAACGACTGGCGGGGCAGATCCTTCAATGGGCGGAAGGCACAACAAAGTCCCTATCGGCCTTTCATATAAAAGGAGCCGAGAACTCAGCCGCGGACTTTTTAAGCAGAAGGAAAGTGGACCCAGGAGAGTGGGAACTCCATCCAGAGGTGTTCAGCCTTCTTGTGGAGAAGTGGGGGGTACCAGAAGTAGACCTCTTTGCGTCAAGCGCAAACACCAAATGCCGGCTTTTCTTTTCCAGAGGCGCAGAGAAACAGGCCTTGGGCATGGACGCTCTCTCTCACCCCTGGGATTGGGACCTAGTGTATGCCTTTCCCCCTCTACCACTAATCCCGCTCCTGCTAAGGAAATTACTGGTCAACCCTAACAGTAATTTTTGTAGCACCATATTGGCCCAAAAGACCGTGGTTCCCCCTCCTGAGATCCCTGTCAGTGGGAGAGCCCTTCCACCTTCCAACAAGACCGAACCTACTGTCGCAGGGCCCTCTTCTTTACCCGGAAGTTCACAAGTTCAGGCTTACGGCCTGGAGCTTGAGCGGGTAAAGTTCCTAGGGAAGGGTCTTTCCCCTAATGTTATTTCCACCATTAGCGAGAGCCTTAAACCCTCGACACACAAAATCTACTCCAAAGTCTGGAAATTTTTTTTGGAGTGGTTAGGCCAGGACATCCAGCAGCTGGACCAGCCAGACGTCCGTAAAATCTTAGATTTTCTCCAGGCGGGCCTGGATAAAGGTTTGAGTCCGAATACCCTCAAAGTCCAAATTGCGGCCTTGGGGGCATTCTTCGATCTCGTGCTGGCGGAGCACAGGTGGATTAGTAGATTTCTTAGAGGGGCGAGCAGATTACATCCATTCACACGGCCCACGGCACCACCCTGGGATCTGATCATAGTGCTTCAGGCCTTCTGCGACCCCCCCCCCCCCCATTCGAACCGATTACGGATCTATCCATCGCCTGGCTGACGTACAAGGTAGCCCTGCTTGTGGCAGTTACGTCGGCCAGACGCGTGGGGGAAATCCAGGCCCTCACACGAAGGGCCCCATATATGACTATCCACCCAGACAAAAATAGTTTTTTCTTTAGACCCGTCCTTCCAGCCTAAAGTATTGTCAGATTTCCACAAGGGCCAACCAATAGTTATTCCAGCCTTTTGCCAAAATTTCAAAAATGGAAAAGAACAAAAGCTCCATAATATAGACGTCAAAAGAGCGGTACTAGCGTACCTTGAGGCAACGGAAAGTTTCAGGAAGTCTGACAAACTCTTCGTTCAATTTCAGGGGCAGGCCAAAGGAAAGGCCGCTTCTAAAGATGCGATCGCCAGGTGGCTCAGGAGAGCCATCCAGGAGGCTTACAAGGCCAAGGGCATCCCCCCTCCAGAAGGATTGAAGGCCCACTCAACGAGAGCGGTGGAATCCTCTTGGGCAGAGAGAGCGCACGCGTCGATTGAGCAAATCTGTAACGCAGCCACATGGACTTCAGGCCATACTTTCATTAAACATTATAGGCTGGACTTTAAATATAGTCAGGACGCATCCTTCGGTAGGAAGGTGCTCCAAGCCGTAATCCCTCCCTAAAAAGCCCATGCCACTTATTTGGTATTCCTCCAGCGTATGCTGTCATGATGTCATGGGGAAAACGGGAATTTTTTCTTACCGATAATTCCCTTTCTGGAAGACATCATGACAGCATACGGGCTTCCCCCCCCCCCCCCCCCCCTTACCAACATGGTTACCCTAGTTTGTCCAACACATGAGGTAATGTGTATGCTTTGACTTTGTCTTCTGAGGTGTGTGATGTCAATAAAAACACACCTTCTGGTTAAATAGCTGGTCACTGTGGTCATTTGGAACGCACTGGTGTTGGTGGAGGGGAGGTTCTTTTTATACTCTGCCTCTTCCTGTCCCTTCAGGTCAGCAGGTGAGCAACCTCCAGCGTATGCTGTCATGATGTCTTCCAGAAAGGGAATTATCGGTAAGAAAAAAATCCCGTTTTTTGTGGCTCTGACATCCACTACGAGGGGTGAGTGAGCTTCACTCCATTTCAATTAACCCATTAGTGACCAAGCCTGTTTGCTCCTTAATGACCAAGCCAAATTTTGAAACGTGACATGTCACTTTAACATAGTATAACTCCATTAAGGTTTTGCATATCCAAAGGATTCTGACTTTTTTTTTTTTTTTGCCACATATTGTACTTCATTTAGCTAGTAAAAGTAGACCGATTTGTGCATATTTATTAAAAGCACCAAAATTGGGGAAAGTTTGAAAAAAACAAACTTGGCATTTCTGCACATTTTCAATGGCAATATCTCAAATATGTGCAAACATACTGTACAAATGTTTGCTAAGATATATGTTTCCATCTGTTTACTTAATTCTGGACGCACATTTGACAATTTTTTGTATTTTATTTTTTTTTAACCATTTAGGAGACGTACAAATTTAACATTACTTATCAACATTTTGAGGAGCACGGTTTTCCTACACCAAGCCAAGATTGCAAAGGCTCATAGGTGTCAGAAAGATGGATACCCCCACAAATGACCCCATTTCAAAAACTACACCCCTTAATGTATTCACTGAGCGATGTCATGAGTATTTTGACCTGAAAAAAAAAACTGTAGGGAGTTGATGCAATTTAGAGGAGAAAAAATAAACTTTTCATATTTTCGCAAATATGTTGTGATGGCAAAATCCATTGAAGAGTTTAAAAGGGGACTAGACCTCTTTCTCGAGCGGAAGGATATTACAAGATATAGACATTAGGTGACCAGCGGGTTGTTGATCCCGGTCTTACATTCAGGTAGGAATTATCAGCGGTTGATCCAGGGATTATTCTGACTGCCATTGTGGAGTCGGAAAGGAATTTTTCCCCCGATAGAGCTAATTGGCTCTGCCTCTTGGGGTCTTTTGCTTTCCTCTGGATCAACAAGGAGGTTAATAAGGCTGAACCAGATGGGCATAGTATGTTAGGCTGAATGAAGACAATGTTACTATGTAATTTAAAGACCGTTTATTTTCTATAGTGCACATGATAATGAGGATTTACACCCCAAGATGGATACCTCCATTTGCCCTGTGTTCAGAAATATACCTTTTGTGGAATTAATTTTATATCCGTATGTACAATGGGGCCAAAATTAATTTTATATCCGTATGTACAATGGGGCCAAAACCGAAAAGAGCAGCCAGTGGCTTTCACAACAGACATTTTGCTTGAAGGTGATTTGGGCCCCTATAGCCCACTTGTAGAACCCTTGAGCATCCAAAACTATGTAGAACCCCCACAAATGACCCCATTTTGAAAATTAGACCCCTTAGCGAATTCATCTAGGGGTGTACTATGTACCTTCAGTAGCCAGGAGTTTTCAAACCTCCTGGGTCTCCCGGCTTCTGCGCAAGCGCATGACATTTGACACGCATGCGAAGAAGGCCGGCGTCATGTCCTGGAGGTCCAGATTGTTGCTGGACATTGTGGAGGACTGGGGTGAGTCTGCTCAGTTGCCCCCATGGATCCGATCCATGAGGGCAGCTGAATATTTAACTTTTTCTTTCTTTTAAAAAAACTTTTTATTGACTTTAATGCAATCGCCGATATCCGGTGGATACCTACGATTGCGTTACCAGGAGAGGCCCCCCACCTCCCCCATGGCCCCCCATGACCGCTCCAGCTTGCCAGCTACCTCTGGGAACCAACAGCATGGAGCTGTCGCATCCAGAGCCTGCAGGTCTTTAGTCTCCAGAGGTTGCATGTTTATACATCCTTCGGGATTAAAGCCCACTTAGGCAAGACATAAAAAAACACTATGGGTGGACACTAAGGTGTTGACTTCCATTTCCTAATTTTGAAGCACTAAATGACTGTGCTTTTGGGTGTTTAACTCCTTAAAAGCATTATGAAAATTTTCTCTGGTAAATGAGACACAGTAAGGCCTCATGTCCACTTGCATGCACAATTCCACTGCTGAATCCAGCCGTGGACAGGAAAATATATTTTCTTACCAGATCCAGTGCAGGTCTCCTGTGTGCACGGCGGATGTGTCCAGACGCTCCGGTGACATGCTGGACATATGCGCAGTGCAAATGTTTAAAATCTCCTGATTTCCTGCAGTTCTACGGCACATCTTGTGGCTGTGCCGTGGATCGGATGGCTTCTATTGACTTCAATGGAAGCTGTCCCGTGGGACCCACAGAAATATAAAGCCTGCTGTGATTTCTTCCCGCACGTGCGATCCACACGCACATCTGCATGCTTTAAATTGGCTTGTGGTTAGGCAGCTAGAGATGTGGATCTCCCACACTAGAGGCTTTAATTAAAATCCGCTCCGGGACATTGGGCTTAATTAACTATGTATAACTACTGTTAGAAGTAAGGTTGGAACTTATGTGTGGCCTTGGCAAGATCTACCGGTGTATTTTTTTTTTTTGCAGACATGGCATGCTCTGCTGTATGGAGTATTGCACATGAGGTTTTGATTGTGTTGGCAATGAGGGCATATGTAGACAATTGTTTTTAGAGATTGCCAAAAATATCAATTCGTGCAATCTTTTTGATTATCTTATTTTGGATTTTCATTGCACCATGGCTATTGTGTTTTCATGATTATTGGGCATATGAAAGTTTGCCAAGTTAATGATTTCCTTTTGTATCCCTTTAGGGAAGTGGTAGAAGTTCTATTGAGGAATGAAGCTTTAACAAATATTGCGGATTGTAAAGGATGTTTTCCATTGCATCTAGCTGCGTGGAAAGGAGATGCTTACATTGTACGTCTACTCATTCATCATGGACCTTCACATGCTAAAATCAATGAGCAGGTATATGAAAATAATATATCTTTTTACCCTTTAGAAACGTGTGCAATAAATATATTTGTTTTTTTTTTAAACATGTCAAGTGTAAATATTGTGTATATGCAGTTTCTATTTTAATCCACTTAAAGTTGTCCAAGTTATGTAAGCATCTTAAGGAGTCTCCCATGGTGTAAAATAACAAAACTTCTAAAAACCCCATAACACCCCACCCCCACTTGTTCCATGCAGTTGGCTCCAGGTCTCTTGGCTGGTCATTCATGGAGGCTTGAAGCACTGGAAAATGATTGTTGACTATTATGGGGTCTGTTCCGCTTGGCATTCTGCTCAGCAGTTACCAGATGAGGTTACGCAGAGTGATGCGCTATTGCATTAGGTATTTTCTGTTAGATCTGCGCAAATTTATGGACCCTGTGTATTGCTAGACATTTGGGTGCTGTTCTTACTTAAAGGGGTTGTCCCGCGCCGAAACGGTTTTTTTTTTTTTCAACCCCCCCCCCCCCGTTCGGCGCGAGACAACCCCGATGCAGGGAAGTAAAGAAAGTTTACCGGAGCGCTTACCTTAATCCCCGCGCTCCGGTGACTTCAATACTTACCGCTGAAGATGGCCGCCGGGATCCTCTGTCTTCGTGGACCGCAGCTCTTCTGTGCGGTCCACTGCCGATTCCAGCCTCCTGATTGGCTGGAATCGGCACGTGACGGGGCGGAGCTACACGGAGCCGCTCTCTGGCACGAGCGGCTCCATAGAAGACTGCTGAAGACCCGGACTGCGCAAGCGCGGCTAATTTGGCCATCGGAGGCCAAAAATTAGTCGGCACCATGGAGACGAGGACGCTAGCAACGGAGCAGGTAAGTATAAAACTTTTTATAACTTCTGTATGGCTCATAATTAATGCACAATGTACATTACAAAGTGCATTATTATGGCCATACAGAAGTGTATAGACCCACTTGCTGCCTCGGGACAACCCCTTTAAGGTCTGTACCTCATTTCCGCAAATAGCCAATTTTGCTAGTCAACTCCAGAATTATTGGCACAAGTTTCACAGTTGCAGGAAGAACACCTGGATGTAAAATTGTTTCGTCACAGTGAGGGTTCTATAGTGGTCTCTAAAACGTAACCTTTATTCAAAGTCTAGAATAAAAAGGATTTTGTTTTTACTCAAAATCCTAACTTATAGACACACGAACAAAAAAGAAGAATTTAAAATCTGACCCCTATCAACTGATGGGGAAAGAACAACCAAAGAGCCGCCTTTGAAAAGTGTTTGGTAACGATGGTACCGGAATATCAAAATTCCCAATTTTTTTCAAGTTTCAAGTCTTAGAAAACTCGAGATTGAGAATACAATAAAGTTCGGCTCACTAGGAATAATGTTCCCACCTTCGTGAACAAATACTGCAGCTATTCCATATGTAGGTGATCAAACACGAGCTCCAGACACGTCCTGCAATTTTGCCCTTAACTACAATATTTATTATTGAATGGTATAAACGAGTTATTTTGCCCTTTAATGATTGCATATTAAATGATGCGATTATCCATCTTAGAGGCATCGGGCCGCATGAGAGGATCAATTATAAATACATATATCTAAGTACCCACTCTAGTAGTGACAGCACGACTCTGCCCCTCGGGTCTACGTCATTGGAGGAGGGAACCTCTATAGTTGAAAATGGTGCCCGGTCACATGATTTGATACGCTAACACCGGTAGTCCTTAAAGCCGGAATGAATGTAAAAAAACTACAACAGTGCGTCACGCACTGACGTCATCACGTATGCGGGTGACCTCCCATGGTCACCTGACCGAGCACGTCATTAATGAATGCCACACACCCCTCTTTTTTCGGAGGGTGGCATGGCTCTGAGTAAACAACTCAACAGGCAAAGAGATCACACCTTTGCCTTAGGGATCCTCTATTGAGCACACAGATTTATTTTTGTGGCTCAGCCCTGCCGCCCTGAGAGACAGGACCTGGCACTACGTCATCACTGGGTCACATGACCGGGACGAGTCATGTGACTCCCAGGATACCTACACAAGCAGCGTCTTACACTCCGGGGCACATCGGAAGGAGCATTTAAATGCCTCTAGGATACACTTGGAGGAGCTTAAAGTGATTTGAGGATAAGGATGCAATATAAACTCCTTACTGAATGCACTTTTAGATTGCTTTGATTGGTCAAAGGTTTCTCCACCCCTAATGGGCGGAGTTTCAGACTCAACTAGACCTCATTGGCTGTAAGGCTACATACCCCTAATTAAGGGAGGGTTTACACTACTATATGAACCCAACTAGACACAGAGCTCATTCATAGCTACCTGCCTACCACTGAGGCTGGTTGCTGCCATTTTTTATTTTGTTCCTGCAAACTTATTCTGGGGGAAACTGGGCTTAGTTGTCTTTACCTAGTGATAGGATCGTCTATCTCCTCCTATTTGATGAAGGGTATCTCCCGACTTTGGGATTTACCGGTCACTTTGTAGCTGACCTATTGAATTATAACTTTGGTGGTTCCTGATGAGGCTACGCTATCCGTAGCGGAAACGCGTTGAACCCAATTAAGAACTTATTGAGCAGTCTTAGGTACTGCATTTTTGGTCTTTTGTTTGCCATAGGCTCACAAAGACTTTGTGTTGAGCCGCAGCGATTGATTAATGTCAGCTCTATATATACTATTCTCTGACTGGCCGTAAAAAGTGTGCCAACTTACAATCTTCGTACACAGCTACGGCCTTTTGATGAAATAGACAGCATTTATCAAAAGTAGGAATGATGCACCCGCTCTGAGCTGGAGCTCGTGTTTGATCACCTACATATGGAATAGCTGCAGTATTTGTTCACGAAGGTGGGAACATTATTCCTAGTGAGCTGAACTTTATTGTATTCTCAATCTCGAGTTTTCTAAGACTTGAAACTTGAAAAAAATTAAGAATTTTGATATTCCGGTACCATCGTTACCAAACACTTTTCACAGGCGGCTCTTTGGTTGTTCTTTCCCCATCAGTTGATAGGGGTCAGATTTTATATTCTTCTTTTTTGTTCGTGTGTCTATAAGTTAGGATTTTGAGTAAAAAAAAAATCCTTTTTATTCTAGACTTTGAATAAAGGTTACGTTTTAGAGACCACTACAGAATTATTGGCACCCTTCAGAAAAACAATATTACATAAGCAATACATGTAATCATTCAAATGTTCCCTGCCAATGCAATTGTTTTAAAAGTTGCATGGTGTGTTTAATTTCTAGTTTTTCTGCACCATAAGGGTACATGCACATAGTCGTAAAAAATTGGGCAGCACTTGAACAACCCATCCATGTGCGGTCTGATATGCTGAATACAGCACATTTTGTGCTATTTTACTCTGAAAATGTGTCGTCTTACATGTTTTAGGCAAGCACGTACCCCTTACCTCTTCCAAAGGCTTCCCGCTATCAACGCTCCCAGCTTCTGATTCCCAGTGGCCTGTAGTGGCCACACCTGACCAGCGGCGCTGCACCTATTCAGGCCGCTGGGAACCGGAAGCCTACAGAAGAGGTTAGGGGGAGGACCGCATAGTATGAAATCAGCCACAGTAGTAATAGTGGCTACCACAGTGGCCCCCAGTAGTAATAGTGTCCCCCACAGTGGCTCCCCTGAGGATCATATACTTACCTCCTCCTTGTCATTGTAGCGCTGCTGCTTCTTTTCTCTGTGCTGCTGCGGGAAGCACACACTGACGGCAGTGTGTGCCCCTGAACTACTCCTCCCCTGACCTTTCCTTTTGCGGAACTAAGGAGGAGAGGTCAGGGGAGGAAGATCCCGGTTGCACATATGGACTTCAGTGTATGTACCCGTAGCAGTGCCACTAAGTGATTACCGGCTGGGGAGCTGAGGCACCCTGGCTGGTAATCACCGTCGTGGTTGGCAGCCGTGGGCACGCGTGCCAGCAGAGAGGACTCTGTGTGCTCTCTCTTGCGCTTGCCATAGGTTCACCACCACGGCTCTAGGGTCTCGGCATCTCTAAGGGATACGTGATGCTCAGCATCTGCGGTCTGCAAGCCTTGAGATTGCTCCAATGTCTGTGTAGCTCTAAAAGACATGCGACAGTCAGCATCTAAAGTTTTGCGGACCCGTCATTGCTCCAATGTATCTCTGACTCTGAGAGACGTGTGACGGTCAGCATCTAGGGATCGGTGGACCTGAGATTGCTCCATTGTCTCTGTAGCTCTAAGAGATGCGTGACGCTCATAATCTAAAGTCTGACGGGCCAGAGACTCCGCGCGGTGTCTCTACTGCTCTTTCAGCTTGTTGATGCCTTCTTGCATCAGCACATGGTCATCAGATTCTTGGGTTCTAGTAATTTAGTAATCTAAAATCTTAATCCATGCTAATGTGTCTTTTGTTCAAGTTTTAATCCCGGGTATGCTTGCCAGTTTAATAATCGCACACATGCAGCAACAACGTCTGCCCGTTTGAGGAGGCCTAGCTTATGATGTGCACCCCCTTCCCCTTTGCCATGGCATGCCCACGCATCACCAAATAACTGTCTTGTCGTGTTCCCTAGAGAACTCTATCAATATTGAGGATGAACCATAAGCAATCGCCCTGCTAAATGTCATCAAAATAGCTACAGCGGTTTATCCGTGAGAAGGTAACAGACAGTTACTTTTGCATTTGCAATATTAGTATGGATGTGCGGCTGACCAGAGATTTTTATTTTATTTTATGTCTGCATGAAAGATACAATCCACTGACAAACAAGTGTTTGCTCATTTCTCAACTGATCGCTTGAATGTTTACCTAGGACAGTGATCGGGATCAAACGTTCATACGATATGGCCAATAAGCTGTACTTTTCCACGCTGCACTGTGGATATTTACTCAAAGTGCTCAATAAAAGGCATGGATTGTGCAACTGCTTGTGTTAGTTTAGTTAGATTGTTATTGAAGTCACAATTAAAGACTAGCACAATTTGCCTACATTTTACTAGTAATTGATTCGGAAATGCAGGTATTTACAAGGGTTCACTTAACTTTCTTGCAACTGTGTTTAAGACCACCCGGTCAATATTGATGGCTGATTCGAGAGTTATAGTTGTCTACTTTGACCCCTGTGCTGTTTGTTATAGTATTGCACTGCACGGGTAAGTAGTACAGTGCTAGGCAATACGGCTGCTCTGCGCTCACAATGAAATAAAAAGCCTCTTGAACTGAGTCATTCCTGGAAAGAATGCAACATTTTCTCCCAAGTATCTGAGAATGTGTGTTTGTGCAAATTATGCAAGTAGACATATTTAACATCCACTGCTGCTCTGCAAGTAGCAGTGCTGGCAGAGGCCATATACAGAACTTGTCATGGAGTAGATGATAGAATGGTAGAGTTGGAAGGGACCTCCAGGGTCATCGGGTCCAACCCCCTGCTCAGCGCAGGATTTACTAAATCATCCCAGACATGTATTTTGTCCAGCCTTTGTTTGAACACTTCCATTGAAGGAGAACTCACCACCTCCCATAGTAACCTGTTCCACTCATTGATCACACTCACTGTAAGAAAGTTTTTTTTTCTAATATCTAAAATGAGACCAGTGCTACCCCTTGGCTCACTCCACGATGGATCTATCTAAGTGATGTCTCACTATTCTTGTTTTTAAACTGGCTTTATTGAAACCTAAGGCCTCATGCCCATGGCCGGGTCAGATCCTGCTGCGAGAATTCACGCTACGGGATGCGACCCGTGCCCTGCCATTGACCTCCTACTCGCTCGTCTGGCGTCTTCTCTCCTGCTTTGCGATGTGCCGACTGTCGCGCAACTGCGCATGCGCCGAGTGGAGCTGGCGCGTCACCAGTGACGTTTCTGTGCGGGCCTTGCAGAGCATAGGATTGCATTAAACGAATGCAATCCTATCTACAGCGTGCCATGGCTGAAATTCAGCGGAGGAAAACGCAGCAGAATTTCCGTCCGTGGACATTGGGTCTAAGCATACAAATATACTTTACAGAAACCTTTTGCAGAGTCTTGTGTCAATAACTTTCACACACACAGTTGTCAAGCGAATTTAAACATATGAATTTCATTAAGAACAAAAATTATAAGAAATTGCTGCTCTCAATTTTAAGATTTTATAAGATGGGTGAATACCACCGAGATGAAACCCCCAGGACCCTGTTTCTTTACAGGTCCTGCGTCAGGAGAGGTGTCGTGTCTCCTTAACCCCTTAGTGACAGAGCGTTTTGCTTTTTTTTCCATTCCTCCTCCCTTTTAAAAAAAATTGTAACTCCTTTATTTATCCTTCGATGTAGCTGTATAAGTGCTTTTTTTTTTTTTTTTTGTGGGACGCGTATTTTTCAATGGTACTATTTATTGTACCATATTATAGAGTTTTAAAAAGTTTTTCAGTACAAGTGGAGAGAAAAAAAATTCTGCTATCGGTGCGTCTTGTTTCTACAGCACACAAACTGCTACGTAATGACATGATATCTTTATTTTGTGGGTCAGTACGATTACTATGATACCAAACTTTATATATATATATATATATATATATATATATATATATATATATATAAATTTTTAAAAATTATTTTCTGTCTCCCATCTTCTACGCACAATAACTTTTTTATTTTTCCGTAGACATAGTTGTAAGAGGGCTCATTTTTCTGTTGGTACCATTTTTAAATATATATGACTTTGATCGTTTTTTGTTACACTTTTTTCTTAGAGAAAAGCGCATTTCCGTCACACTTTTTTTTTTCTTTTCCAGATGACGTTTACTGTGCGGGGTAAATAATGCATTACTCTTATAAAGCGGACTTTTACGGATGCAGTGATACCAAATATGTATTTTTGCTTTTATTTAGATTTCTTTTTTATTGTAAATATAGCAAAAGGGTTTTTTAAACTATTTTTTAAAATAAAATGTTATTGTTTTTACCATTTTAAATTTTCTTTTGCAATGCTGTAATCCCATGGCTTGATAGGCACACTACCAAGACAGCCCTGGGGACTTTCAGAAGGCTCCCGGCTGCCATGGCACCCACACAGCTTCCCCGATCTCATCGCGGGGGGAGAAGGTGGGGGTGTATGGGACCCCCGAACATCAAGGGATTTAAATGCCACTGTCAGAATTGAAAGCGGACTTAAAAGGGTTAACGGTTCCGATCGGCCTTTCGGGGCTGTGTCAGCTGTAAGAAGCTGTAAGGTGTCAGCGGTAAGTCTTCTCTGAACGTGCTCTATGTCTTCTTTTTAAAGTGGGGTGCCCAGAACTGGACACAGTATTCCACATGAGGTCTGACTAAGGGCTCATTCCGACGAGCGTATTCATGTGCGTAAAATCGTGCGTCCAAAACCGCGCGTCTATTAGAACCATTGGATTTCTATGATGTGTTCACATGTCCGTGAACACAGTGTTCCGTAATGATGGCACTCCCTGCGGGTAGTAAAGAATCCCCTACCCCAGCTGAGGATCGCGATGTTCTCCCGTTGCTTTTAATGGGGCTGCGCTGCTGCCAGCGGCCCTATTGAAAGCAGTGTGCTGCTGGCAACCCCTGTAGTGATTTTCGTGGAAGGGCTCTAAATGGAAGCCGTTCCCTGAAAATCATCCCTAGCATGATTTAAAAAACTATATATGCTTGGTCCCCCTGCACAGCTCTAAAGCTCTTTCAGCAGGCGGGGATTTAAAATCCTTGTCTGCTGAAAGGGCTGTGCCTGATGCGCTGAGTACTCAGCCAATCACAGGCAGCACTCAGGTATTCATTGAATTATGAATGACTGAGCGCTGCCTGTAATTGGCATACCCCAAAATCCTATTTTATTGCTTTTGACCTCTGTTGCACTCCTCTATTCATTATTAGCTTTAGCTTTTCTGACACTTGCCCTATTGTTTCTGCAGACCATTATATTCTTCTTTAGATATTCCCTCCTCTTTCCATAAGATAAACATATTTTTCCCCGCCGTAATCATGACGGCAATACCTGGAGGTTGCCCCTTGACCTTGTAGGGACAGGAAGCAAGAGACTTGAAAAGGCTCCTCCTCCCTTCCATTCCCCAGTGCTTCCTGTCCCTACAGGGGCAAGCAAGAGATCTCCCGCCATGTGGCGGAGAGATCGACCGGGGGGGGGGGGGGAGTGCAGACCATAGGATTCGCCTCCCCTCTTACCTCCTCTTCATCTGCGGTCCGGGGGAACGGCAGGCCACAGGCTTGGCCTCCCCTTGCTTCATTTCCGTGGTGCGAGGGAGAGCGGCAGGCCAAAGGCTCCTAGGACCCCTCTCCCACCGGCAGCAGGTTCCAGTGCGTCAGCGCGCGACGCGGGGGGCGGGGCTTGTGACCCGTCACGACGTGATGATGTCACACGGCGGCAGAACCCAGAAGTAAAGCCCGGGACATTTAAAGAAAAAACCTGGTAAGCCTCCACTACAGCGGCACCTTCACAGAAGCGTGCACTTCAGGACTCAGGTCTGTTTGGCGTTACTCTGCATGACCAGCAGAGAGACTGACGTGGAGGCCCTGCAAACCGTGAGTGTTCCACTGGACCAAAAAGGTGCAATATGTACAAAGTTTGGTTTTAGGGGTGGTCATTGTCTGTGTATTTATGCGCCTCTATGCTATGTATCGTTGCAGGACAGGAAATCTGTCAAAGTAAAGCAGTATCCCAAAAAGAGGCATAAGAAGTGTTCCATGTGCCTTAAAAAATTAGGAGGCATATAAAAAATCGCTATGCCCAGAATGCACGGAAAAAATTCTAAATCGGCATTTATGGAGGACATAAGGTCCCTAGTCAGAGGAAGTGCGAGCGTCCATCTCTAGCCTTCCATCAGCCCAGAGAGAGAAAAAAAGCTGCCAAGAGGCCCAGTTATGCGCCATTGACAAGCTCAGACTCAGAGCAGTCGCTAGGCGAGCTCTCAGAGGGCGAATTATTTGACCATCCCCCCGAGGCTAAGGACGAGAGTAAGAAATACTATTTCGTGATCTTGACGAGCTTCTAAAAGCGGTGAGAGACACCATTAAAGTCGAAGATACGGTCGAGCCAAGGACGACATGTTTGGCGGACTAAGGGCAAGGAACAAGACCGTGTTTCCCGTAATTACCACCTTGAAGATGGTGATCTCCGATGAATGGGCCTGCGCGGCCAAACACTTGTATCTGCGTCGGGAATATAAAGAGAGGCTCCGGTTCTCGGAGGAACACGTGCGGGATTACGAGGACGTACCAAAGGTAGATGCGCAGGTAGCCAGGATGGCTAGAAAAACGGCGCTTCCCCTTGAAGACTTCTCTGACCCAAAAGACCCCATGGACAATAAAGTCGATGTCCTCATGAAGCGGGCATGGCAAGCATCAGCCTATACCCTATACCCTTGAATCAAACATCGCAGCCACGTCCGTGGCAAGGTCTATGTTCCTCTGGTTGGGGGAATTGGATGACCAAGTCAGGCAGAGGGCATCCAGAGAGGAGATCCAAGAGTGCATACCCCTGCTAAGACTAGCAATAGCCTTTCTGGCGAGACAATTAGACTAGCATCCAGGAATGTGGCACTGTCTAATTTGGCTAGGCGGGCGATCTGGCTGAAAACCTGGAAGGTGGACGCTAGGTCTAAAAATAAACTGTGCAACATCCCCTTCCATGGTCAATATATATTCGGGGCTGACTTGGATGAAATCCTGAAGAAAGCGGCAGACAGGACCCAAGGCTTTCCAGACCTGGGGAGGACCCCGCTACCCTTCAAACGACAACCAACCTTCAGACCATATCGGGGAAAAGGGAAGACGGGCCGCTGGTCTTACCCCAAAGGTGGCAGGGGTAAGACGGGGGGGAAATCGCTACCCCAGTAGAGGATTCCCAGGTGGGGGGTAGATTATTGTGGTTTAGTCAAGAATGGCAGGGCGTTACAGAAAACCCGTGGGTTCTCCAGTTAGTATCTCAGGGGTACAGAATAGAGTTCTTTGTCCAGCCTCTCAATAGGTTCACAGTTACTCCCACGTAATCCCCGACCCTCCAAAAAGTCTTTAGAGATGAGAACGCTAACCTGCTACATATGGGGGCAATAGTGGAGGTCCCCACGGTAGAACAGGGATTGGGGTATTACACTCCCCTCTTTCTTATTAAAAAACCGAATGGGTCGCACCGGATGATCTTTAACCTGAAAGGCCTGAACAGATATATCGTCTATAAAAAGTTTAAGATGAAGACCATCAGATCAGCAGTAACACTGATTAATAGGGGGGACTTTATGTGCACAATTGACCTGAAGGATGCGTACTATCATGTCCCCATTCTTCCAGAACATCATAAATATTTGCAATTCGCGGTAGAAATCGGGAACTGCCTGTATCCCTTCCAGTTCCAGTGCTTACCATTTGGCATATCTACCGCACCAAGAGTCTTCTCGAAGATCGTGGTCTAGATGGTAGCGCATCTTCATGCATCTGGCATCAATATCGTTCCTTATCTAGACGATTTCCTACTGATAGGACCTTTGGCAAAAGCCCTGAAGGAAGATGCCGCTTGGTCTGTCACCCTATTCCAGAGGCTGGGGTGGATTGTGAACTTCCAGAAGTCTAGTCTTCTGTAAACTTGGAAAATATTCCTGGGGGTCCAGATAAACTCTGAGTCCCAGACTCTATCCTTGCCACCACCCAGGAAGGAGAGCTTAGGACAGTCCGTAAATATACGGGGAAAAAAACAGATATCGGTAAGAGAAGGAATGAGACTGTTTGGGCCTTATGACGTCATGTATCCAGATCATACCATGGGCCCAGGTGCATTCAAGAACATTACAAAGGGCTGTCCTTGGTAATTGGGACGGAGCGGCGACCTCATTAGACGCTAAGATGCCCCTGTCATCAACAGTCACTCGGTCTCTTCGCTGGTGGCTGTCGGCGCGTAATCTAAATGCAGAATCCCAGTGGGTTCCCGAACCCTTTGTTAGCGTAGTCACGGATGCTAGCCAACTTGGTTGGAGAGCACAAGTAGGACAACGTCTGTTACAAGGGAGATGGGGCTCAGAAACTAGAAGCCAGACCTCAAACTTCAGGGAGCTTATGGCCATCTGGGAAGCGTTTCACAGGTCACAAGACACCCTTAGAGACGAACAGGTTAAAGTCTCAGATAACATGACTGCGGTCTCCCTTATTCGTCATGAGGGAGGTACCAGGAACTTCCATCTCCTGAATCTGACAGCCCGAAACTTCCGGTGGGCCGAAGTCATGTTGCGGTCCCTTACAGCAGTCCACCTCAGAGGATCTCAACGTGACGGCAGACTATCTCAGCCGAAGACACCTGGACCCGGGAGAGTGGTCTCTAAATCAAGAAGAGTTCCGGCGCATCGTGGACCTCTGGGGCATGCCACAAGTAGATCTTTTTGCGAGCAGCTTAAACGCAAAATGCCCGAAATACTTCTCCCTCATTCCAAGAGACAAAGCAGAGGGGATGGACACGTTCTCTCAAACCTAGGACATGGGTCTGGCCTACGCCTTCCCTCCCATTCCCCTTATCTCAAGGGTCCTGCAGAAGATCCGGCGAAGCCACATGACCGTCATACTAGTCGTCCCGTACTGGGAAAAGCGCACATGGTTTCTCCTTCTCCTAAATCTGGCTATCACGGACCCAATCTGGCTGTCAGCCAGAGAAGATCTCCTGTCACAGGGCCCAGTTCTGTGTCCCAACGTGCAGAAGCTGAAACTAACAGCCTGGATGTTGAGGAACAGTATTGCTAAGACAAGGTCTGTCCGCCAGGGTAGTATCAACTCTGCGTTAGAGCTGCAAGCCAGTAATCACCGCCATCTGTAATAAGATATGGAAGACATTTTCTTCCTGGAGGAAGTCGGAAGTCTCCAACTTCGACACCTCAGGGACAGAGATTTTGGACTTCCTCCAGGAGGGCCTGGACAAAAATCTAAGCCCTGGGACCCTTAAAGTCCAGATCTCAGCCCTCTCGTGCTTTCTGGGCCCGCTGTTAGCCGAGCATAAGTTAATCCGCAGGTTCATGAAGGCGGCGGGGAGGATAAGGCCAGTAGTTCGTAGCTCAGTGCCCCCATGGGACTTAAACCTAGTGCTTAAAAGCCTCTGTAGGCCCCCCTTTGAGCCTATAGAACAATCATCAATTAAAACATTAACCCTTAAAACAATACTTGGTCGCAATTATGATGGCGAGGCGGGTTAACGAAATCCAGGCTTTTTCGTGTAGAACACCATATCAGTTCAGGACGATAGAATCATATTAACAATTGACCCCTTTTTCTTACCCAAAGTAGCCTCAAAGTTCCATAGACAGCAGGAGGTTATTCTTCCCTCCTTTTGTCAGAACCCCAGAAACGACAGAGAAAAGGAATACCACAGCCTGGACGTGAAAAGAGCCATTCTGTGTTATTTAGGACATACGTCTCCCTTTAGAAAAGCTGATAATCTCTTTATTCAATTTCAGGGTCCGGGCAGAGGAAAGGCAGCTTCTAAAAGATCCATTAGCCGCTGGATAAAAACAGCGATCCAGCAAGGCTACTCCTCCAGCAACAAGGCGGTTCTGGAAGGACTGAGGGCTCATTTGACGAGAGCTGTATCGTGCTCTTGGGCAGAAAGGGCCATGGCTTCACCAGACCAGATATGCAGGGCGTCCACATGGTCTAGCCTGCACACGTTCGTAAAGCAATACAGACTAAATACCGACCTTTCCTTGGACTTATCGTTCGGTAGGAAAGTCTTACAGGCAATAGTCCCCTCCCCCCTAGAAAAGTAATTTGGTATGGCTCCAGGTACTGCCGTCATGATGACGCTGGGGAAAAGGATAGAATTTCTTATCTTTTTTTCTGAGTCATAACGGCATGTTATTTCCCTCCCTTAAAAAAAAAATTAAAAAAAATAGTGCATCCATGTGCTGTTATGTTTCGAAATGCAAATTTTTTTTTAACTTCTGGAGTTGTCTAGTGCAGATTAGTCCACATGGACAGGTTATCATATGAATCACATAGGTGGAGAGGCATGTGAATCTCCCATGTATCGTATAGGTAGCACCCGTGCCAGGATGTGGGAGTTTGTTGCCCTTGATCAAGTTGTTTCATTCTCACAAGTCATGCAAGGGAAACATCTGTTTTTTTTTGTTTTTTTGTTGTTGCCCTCAAAACTGACGTTTATTCCAATACACTAGTTGGTCCTTCAGTACGCTTTAATCTGTCCCTATTTGGACCCCTGCAATAAGATAGCAATAGAAGTAAATTCATCTATCTCCAAGTGACATTTTTGCAATATTGGCCAATGTTTTTTGAGGATTTATGATCTACGTCTACTGTTAGGGGTGTAAGTCAGAGCAAATGGTATCCGTCATCGTTTAGTGTTCTTAGATTTAGGAGCAAGGAAGGAGTCACGGGTGACCTCTTTTTATCAAATTTGTCATACATTTGTTCCATCCTGACATCCAAAATATCATCTACAATCCTTCTTACTCGTAACATTTGGCTCCACGGAAGAGAGCAAATCATGCTGGGAGGATGGCAGCTTTTATATTGGAGAATATTGTTGCAATCGGTGGGTTTCACAAATAAATCAATCTTCAATGAAACATCAACGATTGTCACCATCACATTCAAGAATTGCATTTTATTCTTGGAAAAGACCATGGTGAACTTCAATTCCTCAAAAAATATTGTTGCTCTCCAGATGGAATTTATGCAAATCACTCATTACCCTGCTAGATGAAAAAAAAATGTTCTCTATGTACCTCCACTAAGCCCGGACGCTGTTACAGGCTGGGGGAGGTACATGCATGACACTCTTCCACGCGATTCATGTATAGATTGGAGTAAGTAGGTGCCACATTCGCGACCATTGCAGTACCTCTTTTTTAATGATAAAACTTACTGTAAAATAGGAACACGGTTTTCATCCTCCAGAAAAGTCATGACTAACTCAATACAATCATGTGATCAAGCAGAATTGCTAGGGTGGTCCCTGGTTGCCTGCAGACCCCTATGGTCTTCTATGTTAGTATGCTGGGAAATGACCTTGAATGAACCAAAATAATTTTATCAGTAACATGGATTTTCCGTATTTTATGCAAAAAGTCAGTGGTATCCTTGATGTAGATTGCAACCCCACTTACAAAGTGTCTGAGAACTTTATCAAGAAATTTAGAAACCTTATTAAACAAGGTGCCCTATTATAATAGGGCATCCTGATGGGTTAGTCAAATTTTTATGAACCTTAGGGAGAGAATATAAGGTGGGAAAAATGGGGGACCTAATATATGTAAAAAAAAATACACACATACCGTTGGTTATCTTGCTTGGACAACAAGGGTCCGTAGCACTGATCTAGAATGACCACGACCGAGAGCATTGTTCCATTCAGTGTAGATGTCGAAGGAGTTACTGTTGCCGATCTATTGCACCCACGAGTGCCGTGGACGACGAGGAGACTTCCGCCGTTCGGCAGGGGGTTGTCTCTGTTTTCCTAGCAATTGCTGCGGTTAGAGCACTGTGGGCTAGGACAGCTTTTGACAAGCGTGCAACATGACCAAAAAAGTGCGAGTCGTCTCCTTGTTATTGTTTCTGTGATTGACTCAAGCCCTGTGCAAGCCTGTATCTCGCTGTTTCCGATGAAGTCGAATCAACGGATACGGAGAATCTGGCGTTGGCACCGCATGTGAAAGGACTCCAGGAGTTCAGTGGTTTGCAACAGCAAAGTCAAAGTCTCCGAGCCGTACAATAATATTGGCATTACGCTGGTCTGGTAGAATCTAATCTTGGTCCTGAGTGTTGTTATGCCTCTGCCAAAGTTTTTCCAGGAACCTCATTGCTGAGGCTGCCAGTGCTATTCTCTGCAGCATGTCCGGAAGCGCCCTCCCATCTGTGTGCTGAACGCTTCCAAGTGACACGATCTTGCTGACATTGTCGTTTCTTTGGCCGTTTACATCTAGGTCTGGAGGAATTGCACCAGCTCCTAGATTGTGCAGCTTGTTTTTTTGCCAGGAGCTGTGAACCCCAAGACAGGACGCATCAGAATCGAACTGTTCCAATAAGTGTCTCGGGGTATGAGATGTTGATGTCTAGGAGTGCAACATCGTTGGCGTAGTGCAGGTCGGTGAAGTGGTACTCCAGAAGAGTGACCCCATTACATTGGACAGCACGCTGAAGGATCCAGTTCATGGCCCTGCAGAAGATGCCACGCAAGGCCTTTTTGAGGGCTTCTCTGTCAACCGAGTCGAACGCCGCATTGAGATCGACATACGTGACGAGGAGCAGTCTGTTAAATTCGAGGAGCCTAAGAACAAGTATGACATCCATGGTGGAGCAGCCTGCCGTGAAGCCTAACTCCTGGGGTCTCCACTTGGAGAGCAGAAGTGCTTATACCCTTCAAAGTAGGACTTGCGTGAAGACCTTGCCGGGAACCGAAAGGAGTGTTATCAACCTGTAGCTAGTTGATGCTATTTTTGGGCCCTTCCCCTTGTACAGGGTGAGGATGATGCCCTGCTGACATTCGACAGGGACTTTCTCACAGGACCAGACGCGCAGAAATAGTTAAAGGGGTTGTCCCGCGAAAGCAAGTGGGGTAAAGCACTTCTGTATTGCCATATTAATGCACTTTGTAATATACATCGTGCACTAAATATTGGCCAAACAGAAGTTATACACTTACCCCCTCCGGTGTTGGCGTCCCCGTCTCCATGGCGCCGACCGAAGCCTTCTTCTCCCTCGATTAGACGCGCTTGCGCAGTCTGCTCTTCTGTTCTGTTGAATGGGGCCGCTCCGGCGTGCTCGCGCCACACAGGTCTTAGCGGGACAACCCCTTTAATGTAGAGCAGTGCTTATCGGCTCAGTTGCGCATTTCAGCAGTTCGGGTGGAATACCATCTGAGCCAGCAGCTTGTCTGTGTCTAAGTTTCTGAATAGCAGAATGGACCTCTTCCTGTGACAAAGCATCCGTAGGCACAGAATGATCGTGAGGTCGTGGCATGGAGTAGCCAGTGGATGGCTTAGGCCGAATGACAAATGTTCACGCCAGCATTGAAGTGTCTCGTCATGGTTGGTACAAGGGCTGCCATCGGATTTGTGGATTGGAGTATGCTGGCTGGTACCAGAGGACCCTCTGATTCTGGCGACTGCTTTGTATGCTGCTCTTAGATTGTTTGATTTCAGACCCTCCTCAACTTTATCAGCCTGAGCATTATAGAACCACTCCCTGTCTTTTTTTGGCCTGTGCCTGGAACACGTCCTTCAGCCTCTTGCATTCCGCTTGGTCGTTCTTAAGGCAGGCTTTCGCCTTCATTTCAAGGACCTGCATAGTGTCGTCCGTTAGCCAGGGCTGCCTGCGGGGAAGACTTTATCCAAGAACGGTCTTTGCGGCTTCACATTCCAAACTGTCTCTGGTGCCAACATTCAGTCAAGGTTGTGTTATGGTCTTATGGAATGGATTGAGTCGAACTGCTATTTTGGCAACAAGCAAACGGTGGTCTGTGTTTGCTGGAGCTTCTGCCCCGCAGTAGGCACAACACGATTTGACAAATTTGCGATGATGAATTAGTATATGGTCCAGTTCCTTTTTTGTATGTCCATCGTTGGATATCCAGGTAAACCCATGGATGCTACGACTCTGGAACTAGGACCCCGCTATTGTGAGCCCTGTTGAGGCACAGAATGACAGCATCCGGTGTAAATTGTCGTTGGTTGGGCCTTCGCCAAAGACTCCAACGACGTCTTCGTAGCCAGGAGTCCAGGGACCTGGGTTTGTGTTCAGGTCGCCGAGTACATTGTGTGGAGGAACGGACTGCACGGCGTTGGCGAGCTGGTTGTAAAAGACATCTTTGTCTGCAGCTGTGTATTCTTCAGTTGGTGCATATGCCACAATGATGGACGTGACCGTGAATGTGAACAAACCTGGCGTACAGCAGATGCGGAGAGATCGGATGCCACGTTACCATGGACTGATTTATGGGAGGGCGAAGGATCCGTGCCACTCCCTGGGTGTGGTCCGAGCCACCGAAGTGTAATATGGTGGTGCCATTAACCTTGCGCTGGTCATGATGCAATAGACGAGGTTAAGCGATGCCCGCTACAGTGATGATGTTATATCTAGCCAGTTCATAGGGGAGTGCCACCTGGAAGCCAGTCTCCTTTAGGGTAAGGACATTCCATGTAGCGAAGCAGGTGACTGAACACAGGTCAGTTTTCAGGACCCAGTGATCAACCTTCATCCAGAAAGGGCCATCCCGAATTAGCATAGTAACATAGTATGTTGGGCTGAATGAAGACCATGTCCATCTAGTTCAGCCTCTTTCAACCCTTAGTTGTTTCAGAGGAAGGCAAAAACCCCCAGAGGCAGAAGCCAATTAGCTCATTTGGGGGAAAATTCCTTCCCTGGATAGACATTTGAGATCAACAACCCCACTGGTCAGCTAATGTCTGTATATCCTGTAATATCATTCCCCTCTAGAAAGACATCAAGTCCCCTTTTAAACTCCTCTATGGATTTTGCCATCACCACGTCCTCAGGCAGAGAGTTACAGTCTCACTGCTCTTCCAGGAAAGAACCCCCTTCTGTGTTGGTGATGAAACCTGCTTTCTTCTAGACGTAGCGGATGCCCTCTTGTTACCGTCACAGTCCTGGGTATAAACAGATCATGGGGGAGATCCTTTTATTGTCCCTTATGTAGTTCTTTGATTGCCCTTAGTTGCATTTTTTCCAGGGTGAAAAGTCCTAATTTTGATATTCTCTGGGTATTTCAGTCCTCTCATTCCATCTATTAATTTAGTTGCCCTTCTTTTGAATCCCCTCAAGCACTGCAACATCCTTCTTGAGCAGTGGTGTCCAGAACTGTACACAGCGGGACCTGGCAAGTGCCTTATATAGTGGGAGAATAATGTTCACGTCCTTCACCCCTATGCCTCATTTAATGCACACCAAGACTATTAGCTTTTGCAGCAGCTGACTGGCATTGGTTGCTCCAGTTAAATATACAATCTTACTAGTACCGCCAGGTCTTTTTCCATCTCACTTGTCCCTAGCAGTACCTCATTTAGTGTATATTAGTGACATCAGTTTCTCTTTGCCCATGTGCATAACCTTACATTTATCCACATAGAACTTCATTTGCCATTTTTCTGCCCAAGCCCCCAGTTTATGTAGGTCCTTTTGTAGTCGCACATTGTCCTCCGTTGTATTAATTGTCTTGTACAATTTTGTATCATCTGCAAGTATTGATATTTTACTGTGTAGTCTCTCTATCAGGTCGTTGATAAATATATTGAATAGAATGGGGCCTAGTACTGAGCCCTGTAGCACCCCACTAACAACGGTGGCCCAATCTGAGTACGAACCATTTATCACCCTCTGTTTTCTGTCTCTGAGCTGGTTCTTAACCCAGATACACACGTTTTCACCCAGTCCGAGCTGTCTCATTTTATATATCAAAGTATTGTGTCAAATGCTTTAGAGAAATCCAGATATACAAGATCAATAGATTCTCCCAGGTCCAGCTTATAATAATAAATAATAATAATAATCTTTATTTGTATAGCGCCAACTTATTTCGCAGCGCTTAGAACTTAATTCATTGTAGTGGCTGATCAAATTGATCTGACATGATCGATCACTCATGAACCTGTGGTGTGTGTGTGTGTGTGTAATATGTTTTAATTGAAACTTTTGTAAAAATTTTTACAGTAATAACAAACAAAAAAAGGAAAGGAGAAACATAACAGCTAGTCTCGCAGGACCGCTGCATTAGTATAGAAACTAGGATAAATCGTTCCAATATTTGCCGAGACTCCCAAATGCTAAGTGCCTAGCCAGCACCCCTTTAGTAGTTCTACTTAAACCGTAGGTCATTTGGGAGCCAGGCCCACTGAAATGATTGCCCCATATAGACGTAAAAATCCAGTTTTTTAACAACTGGGTCTACAGAGACATAAAAAAAAAAAAATATTGGGAAAATCTGGAATGAAAAAACCTGGGACAAAGGCAGAGACAGGGGTGGGTGATAAAGAGCAGGGGCCTCAGATAGAAAAGGAAAAGGACCATTCAACGGCAAGCAAAATAAGTGTATGGCCGCATGAAACCAGCCAGGAAATAGTCCTGATATCAGGCCCGTGCCCTAACCTCATGAAAACCCTGGTGTGGCCCTCACCATCCCGTGATATTCTGAAACTCAGATGAGTCACGAAATTCGTTCCACATTAATCAGGCAAGTCCGCTCAAGCTCGCGGCACCTGGGCCCTCATCTCCCAGCTCCTCCATGTACATTAGCTGATTCAGCTCATTGATAAATTTGAGGATCGAAGGGGTCATGCTGCTTAGCCAATGGCGTGGGATAACAGCCCTAGCTGCAGTGAGGAAATGACGCATGAGACCCTTTTTAATCATGGCAAAAGGACCAGGGATAACAGAAAGCAGCGCCAATTGTGGGGTGACCTCCAGCGTGCTATGCGATGTACCCTCAAACAGCTCGAAAACCTTCCTGCAGAAAGGTTAAATAAGCTGACACTCCCACCAAATGTGCAGCATGGTGCCACGCCCGGACCCGCATTTTCAGCAGGAATCCGGCACTGAGGGGAATATGCGGTCAATCTGTACCACCTTAAGAGAAGCTTAAAGTTTTTCTCCTGTGCCACACAGGCCAGGGGTAATTTGTGAGCAAACGTGAATGCTCTCTCCCAATCAGAGTCCTGCAGTTCTAGGGAAAAGTCGCTCTACCATCCCTTGGTGTATTGTGGCAGACCCTGCATAAACTCCCCTAGTATAATACCATAAATCCTGGAGAGGACCCGGGTATGGGGGGCTAGTTTTAAGAAAAAATTTTCAATGGGTTCAGGGGGATCCCGGAAGCGACAAGACCCCATTCGAGCCCTCCAGAAGGAGGAAAACTGGAGATATTCCAGCCACTGTAGCTTCAGATCTGGTCGGGATACCAGTAAATCATTAAATGATGGAAGACCCCCAGAGTCGGCTATTTGACAGCACCGTATGTCCTCCTTTTCCAACATAGGAAGCTCTGTTTCTCCTGACCTGGGGTGAATGCGGGCTTGTGGAATAAGGGGGCTAACGCCCCTCTACGGGTCGCAATATCTCCTCTAGTTGTCACCCTATCCCACATGTCCAGACAGTTCATGGTCACTGGTGTATGGGGGAGAGCCACCGGCCTATCTTCTTAAGGGATCCATGGTAGCAGGTGTACATGAGGCCACACCAGTGCCTTCTCCAGATCTACCCATTGTTTTGAGCTGGCATGATGATGCCAGTCGAGTAGTCTAGTGAGGACCACGGCTGAGTAGTAGATTTTAAGGTCAGGTAGACCCCTTCCCTCCCCCTTCCTCCTTGACTTTGTGCAAGACATGGTCCGATAGCTGATAAGACTATTCCAACCCCCCCCCCCCCCCCCCGCACAAAAATCTACGAAACACCCATTGGACCAGTTTAAACAAAACTGTGCAGGAAGCCTAATTGGCAGAGTCTGGAATAGGTATAAGCATTTTGGGGCCACATCCATCTTTAAGACATTTACTCGCCCAAACCAACTGAGTTGTTTAGCGGTATACCTGTCCAGGTCACGTGTCACTTTCTCCAGTAGAGGAGCATAGATAAGATGGTATAGTGATGAAATGTCTGCCGCAATGTGTGCCCCTTGGTATTGGATGGACGTTGCTCGCCATTTAAATTCAAATTGGTTAGCTAAGTGAGCCACCTAACCAGCTGGGAGGGAGATATTCATGGCTTCGGACTTGAGGAGGTTAACTTTAAAATGACTTAGACTCCCAAATTTAGAAAACTCCTGGAGAATCGCTGGAAATGCGTGGTTGGGAGATAAACATTAAAAGCTCGTCTGCGTATAGGACAGCCCTGCAAGTCCTGGTCCCGATCTGCAAGCCGTGTACATTAGGATTATTTCGCAGTGCCACCGCCAAATGCTCCATACCAATGGCATAGAGAAGGGGGGACAATGGACAACCCTGTCTCGTCCCGTTCCTGATAGGTACCGGGTCAGACTGTAGGCTGTTCACACGAATCCGCGCTGACTGGTTCCGATACAATGCAAAAATCCAGCTCATAAACTTGGGCCCCAACCGTGTTGGGGAGGAACATAGAAAGTCTCAGCTAACGCGATTGAAGGTCTTCTCCGCATCCACCGAGAGGAGACAAAACGGCTGTGACAGTTGCGTGGCTAATCAGCAGGAGTTTCTTATTGGTGTCTAGGTTAATGAGCGAGATAGGACGATAACTGGGGCATAGCCCCGGGTCTTTGCCTGGCTTGGGGATCACCGTAATATGGGCCATCAGTGACTGTGTGCGAAATGGGGCCAATGGTGAAATTTGGTTAAATGTATCTTTCAGTACAGGGGTCAAAGTTTCGCGATACTGTTTAAAAAAAAAAACGGGAGGTGAACCCGTCCAGGCCAGGGGCTTTACCCTGACGGTGAAGTCCTAATGGCCTCGCTGATCTACTCCGCAGTAAAGTCCAAGGCCTAGTAAACACTGAATGCCTCTGTGATCTCTTTAGGGTCGTGTCTTTAATGTCCTGCACTGTCCAATATGTGGGGGACATAAGTGAGATTCGCCCTACTGCGGAGGTAACGTGCCAGGGAGCGTCCACATTTATTGTCATGCTCATAGGAGTAGCGCTCCAAGCAGTCGCAAAAACGCAAATATTTCTGATAAAGGATGTGTTTCAGCTCTTCCCTGGTATTCAACAGTGCGTTCTGAGTGGCTACAACGCCTGACCGGCGGAACATTGTCTCCAGAGACTCCATCTTGGCCAGCAGGGAAACAACCTTGGCGGCTTCCTTGCGCTTGAGGCACAACCCGTGTTTAATGAGGACCCCTCTCAGGACACACTTAAGAGCCTCCCATTGGACTGGTTTAGGTGTGTAATTCGCCGAGTGATCTTTGAGAAAATTTTTGATGGTGCTCCACAAATCGGCACAACACACCGAGTCCTTAAATAGGTTGTCGCCCAGCCTCCAGGACCAAGGCCTCTCTGGAGCACCTGGGATGGTTAGTGTGAGAATGCCTGGGGCGTGGTCCGACCATAGTGCTGACCCAATGGAAGCCACGGGGTCCCATGTTAGGGCATGATGGCTGGTGAGAATTAGGTCAATGCGGC
>NC_089837.1:272135840-272180840 GCF_035609145.1 Eleutherodactylus coqui | reverse complement strand
TTGCTTGTGTGCAGGGAATAATCACTTAACATTGCATGCTATAGATGGACATTGCTGCGTAATTTGCGGTGGGCGTCTGGCCGCAAATTCTGCGGCAAAAATCTGTCCGGCATTGGGCTTAAGGCTTTCAAGTCTTAAGCCCCTTTTACACGGGCCGATAAATTAGTTCAGTTTCATGAATTCAGCGGGAATCTGAATGATTATCGTTGAATCTAAAAGCATACCCAACTTGCTTGACTGAAGTTTGTTAGATCTTGAAATATTTATCTCCACGATCAACCGCAGCATACTTAGGGAGGCAGAACCTGCAACAATTCAGGATTGCACTGTTTAACAACTGCAAACCTGAATAGCCATTTGTGTTCTGCTTTTGTCATGGAATCACACAACTGTTTCACAACTCTTCCCTTCAGGTACCTCAGCAGGTTATAATTTTAGGATATTAGAGGACTTTAAATATGCTGTGAAAGACTGGTAAATAGCAATATCTTTGTCAGTGTCAAAAGTTTATGGATCTGGTTGTACAGACATATGGCTTTATGGGATATATATAGTTACCAGAACTGCTGACTTCAGACAGTGATTTTTACAGTAAAAATAAGTCAGACAGAAGCTAGATTACTCTCATGTAAAAAGCAAGTTGGGAGTTGCTTAAAAGAAACAGGCAGAAAGTTAAGGCCTATTTAGATGCAACAGTTATCACTCGAAATTCGTTAAGTGTCCAAAGTGAGCGATAATTGTTTCGTCTAAGTGCGCACCCATCGTGCATTTTCTGTTAGTAATTCGTTCGTTTTCTTTCAGTCCGCCTAAAATCCATCGTTTTGGCAGTTTGCTTTTCGTTTGGTTTAAATGAAATTCGTTCAGTTGTTTAACAATTTTTTTATACCTCATTTTTTTACCTTTGCTGATGCACGCACCTTTCAAACAAACTATTGTTCAGTTATCGTTTATCGGCCCTTTTCCCCCGACGTCATCATGACGGCCGTACATGGAGGTTGCCCTTTGACCTCGCAGGGACAGGAAGCAAGAGACTTGAAAAGGCTCTATCCCCCCTTCAGTATCTCAGTGCTTCCTGTCCCTACAGGAACAAGCAAGAGGGCTCCCTCTATGGAGCCAAACGAATCGACGGGGGCGGGGGGGGGGGGGTAGCGTCGGCCATAGGCTCGCCCTCCCCCCCCCCCTTACCTGCTTCATCCGTGGGCATCTGAGAGAGCGGCGGGCTACAGGTTCCGAAGACCCCTCTCTCCAACGGCAGCAGGATCTAGCGTGCGGCACCCTCGGGATGCACGCTCTACACAGGGGGGCGTGGTTTGGATCACACGTCGGCAGGGATCCAGGAAGTAAAGCCCGCAGTATTTGAAACCCCTGACAGCCTGCCTGTGGACTGCCAGCATGACTAACAGAGAAACTGATGTGGAGGCCTTGCAAACCGGTTGTTTTCGATTTCGATTTAATAAAAAAAGGTGCAATATGTACAAAGTTTGGTTTGGAGCACTATGTGTATATTTATGCAACTCTATGCATGTATCATTCCAGGACAGAGAATCTGTTAAACTTAAACAGGACCCCAAAAAGAGACATAGGAAATGTTCTATGTGCCTTAAAAAATTAAAAGATGCGTATAAAAAAAATGCCCGGAATGCACGGCTAAAGTCCTTAAAGGGAGATGTCCCGCGCCGAAACGGGTTTTTTTTTTTTTAAACCCCCCCCCCCCGTTCGGAGCCGCGAGACAACCCCGATGCAGGGGTTAAAAAAACCACCCGCACAGCGCTTACCTAGAATCCCGGCGGTCCGGTGACTTCAATACTTACCGCTGAAGATGAGCCGCCGGGATCCTCTATCTTCGTGGACCGCAGCTCTTCTGTGCGGTCCACTGCCGATTCCAGCCTCCTGATTGGCTGGAATCGGGCACGTGACGGGGCGGAGCTACACGGAGCCGGCATCCTGCACGAAAGGCTCCATAGAAGAAAGCAGAAGACCCGGACTGCGCAAGCGCGGCTAATTTGGGCCATCGGAGGCCAAAAATTAGTCGGCACTCATGGAGACGAGGACGCTAGCAACGGAGCAGGTAAGTAAAAAACTTTTTATAACTTCTGTATGGCTCATAATTAATGCACAATGTATATTACAAAGTGCATTATTCATTGGCCATACAGAAGTGTATAACCCCACTTGCTGCCTTCGGGACATCTCCTTTAAGGAGGAGCAGTCGGCATTTATAGAGGACATAAGGTCTCTGGTTAGGGAGAAAGTGCAGGCATCCATCTCTAGTCTCCCATCTGCCCAATCGGAGAGAAGATCCACCCGAAAGGCCCAAATAAACACCGCTGTTGAGCTCGGATTCTGAGCAACCACTGGTCGAGCTTGCAGAGGGTGAATTGCTGGATCACCCACCCGAGAACACTGACTATGGCAAAAAGTATTTCTTCGCCTCAGGTGATCTTGACGAGCTTCTAAAAGCCGTAAGGGTCACCATGAAAATTGAGGAATACGGTTGAGCGAAGGTCTGTCCAAGTCTATATGTTTGGCGAGTTAAGGGCCAGAAATAGGATTGTTTTTCCTGTAAACAACACTCTAAGGAAGGTGATCGCCAACGAGTGGATCTGTGCTGACAAATATCTTTATCTATCCCGAGAGTATAAAGACAGACTTAAAGGGGTTGTCCCATGAAAGCAAGGGGGGTTATATACTTCTGTATGGCCATATTAATGCACTTTGTAATATACATCGTGCATTAAATATGTGCCATACAGAAGTTATATACTCACCTTCCTCTGCGCTGGCGTCCCCGTCGCCATGGTGCCGTCTAATCTCCCGATAAGACGCGCTTGCGCAGAAGGGTCTTCTGTCTTCTGCTCGGTTCCGGGCATGAGCGGCGTTCTGGCTCCGCCCCACTTCTACGCGTCATCGCGTAGTTCCGCCCCATCACGTGTGCCGATTCCAGCCAATCAGGAGGCTGGAATCGGCAATGGACCGCACAGAGCCCACGGTGCACCATGGGAGAAGACCCGCGGTGCATCTTGGATGAAGATCCCGGCGGCCATCTTGGAGAAGGAAGAAGTCGCAGAGCGGGGATTCGGGTAAGTAAAAATTTTTTTTTGTTTCAACAAGTCTCTTCAGTTTGTCCCGCGCTGAACGGGAGGGTCTATGCACAGGTGGCCAAGATGGCTAGGAAAACGGCACTTCCCTTTGAGGATTCCTCCCATCCAAAGGATCCTATGGATAATAAAGTAGATTTCCTTATGATGCGTGCATGGCAAGCATCGGCCTATGCCTTAGAATCCAATATTGCAGCCATGTCAGTGGCGAGATCTATGTTCCTCTGGCTGGGGAATCTGGACACTCAGGTCAAGCAAAGGGCAAAGTGTATATCTCTGTTAAAAATTGGCAATAGCCTTTTTGGCTGATTCCTCAGCTGAGACAATCATACTTTCAGAAATGCGGCGCTATCTAATATGACCAGACGAGCGATCTTGCTAAAATCTTGGAAAGCGGATGCTACATTCAGAAATAAATTATGAAACATCTCCTTCTATGAGCAATACATTTTCGGGCCTGATCTGGACAAGTTCCTGAAGAAAGCGGCAGATAGAACCCAAGGATTTCCAGACCAGGGGAGGATCCCGCAACCCTTCAAGCGACAACCTACTTTCAAGCCTCATCGGTTTGAAAAGGAAAGACGGGCCACTGGTCTTACCCCAAAGGGGCAGGGGTAAGATGGGAAAGTTGCTATCCTGGTAGAGGGTTCCCTGGTGGGAGGTAGATTACTGAGATTCTGTCATGAATGGCAAGATATTACAAAAAATTGGGCTCTCCAATTAGTATCCCAAGGGTATAGAATAGAATTTTTTGTCCGCCCTCCTAATAAATTTACCATAACTCCAACGCAATCCCCGGCTCTTCGTAAAATTCTTGGAGAAAAAGTCGCTAACTTGTTACATGTGGGGGCAATAGTGGAGGTCCCCTCCTCGGAACAGAGATTGAGGTACTACTCTCCTATTTTTCTCATTAAAAAAGGCCAAATAGTACGCACCGTATGATTTTTAACCTTTAAAAGCTTAAACAAATATATCATCTACATAAAATTTAAGATGGAGACTATTAGATCAGCTGTGACTTTAATTAACAGAGGAGATTATATGTGTAAAATCGACTTAAAGGATACCTACTATCATGTCCCAATTCTTCGCGAACATCATAAATACTTGAGGTTTGCGGTAGAAATTGGGAACTATGTACATTTCCAGTTCCAGTGCTTGCCCTTTGGCATTTCTACCGCGCCAAGGGTTTTCTCAAAAATTGTGGTCGAGATAGTAGCATATCTTCATGCATCAGGCATTAACATCTTTCCTTATTTGGACGATTTTTTACTGATAGGCCCCTCGGTAAAAATCCTGAAAAAAAAGTGTTGCTCGTACAGTTGCTCTGTTTCAGAAACTTGGGTGGATTGTGAACTTCGAAAAGTCCAGTCTTCTCCCGGAAACGCGGAAAATATTTTTGGGTGTTCAGATAGACTCCAAGTCTCAAACTTGATCTTTGACACTGCTCAGAAAGGAGAATTTAGGACAGTCTGTAAATACTTGCAAAAAAAACAAATGACATTAAGAGCCGGAATGAGACTATTGGACCTCATCACATCATGCATACAGATTATACCGTGGGCCCTAGCACATTTAAGAACGCTGCAAAAGGTTGTTCTTGATAATTGGGATAGAGGGGTGGCCTCGTTAGATAGCAAGGTGTCCCTGCCATCATCAGTTGTTTGGTCTCTTCGATGGTGGTTGTCGGCCCATAATCTGAATGCAGAATCCCAGTGGGCTCCTGAACCTTTCATTAACGTAGTTACGGATGCTAGCCATCTCTGCTGGGGAGCACAGATAGAACAACATCTGTTGCAAGGAAAATGGGGCCCAGAAGTTAAAAGCCAGACTTCAAACTTTAGAGAACTTATGGCTATCTGGGAAGCGTTGTGCAGGTCACGAGACACTTTAAAAGGCAAGCCTGTTAAAATCTTTTCAGATAACGTGATTGCTGTCTCCCTTATTCGTCATAAGAGCCAAAAACTACCATCTCCTAAAGCTAACAGCTCGAATCTTCCGGTGAGCCAAAGTCATGTTGCGGTCATTAACAGCAGTCTATCTCAGAGGATCTCAGAACGTGACAGCCAACTACTTCAGCCGGAAACACCTGGATCTGGGAGAATGGTCTCTCAACCGGGATGAGGTCCTACGTATTGTGGACGCCTGGGGCATGCTGCAAATAGACCTTTTTGCGAGCAGGTCAATCGCAAAATGCGAGAAATTCTTCTTCCTCAACCTAAGAGACAAAGCCTTGGGGATGGACGCTTTTTCTCAAGTTTGAGATATGGATCTGGCCTACTCCTTTCCTCCCATTCCCCTGATTCCAAAGGTCCTGCAAAAAATTCAGAGAAGCCACGTAACCCTTATACTAGTCGTCCCGTACTGGGAGAAACACGCATGGTTTCCCCGCCTTCTGAACCTAGCTATTACAGATCCAATCCGTCTTTCCGTCAGGGAAGATCTCCTGTCGCAGGGCCCAGTTCGCTGTCCCAATGTACAGAAGCTGAACCTAACAGCCTGGATGTTGAGAAACCAATGTTACTAGATCAAGGTTTGTCTGCCAGGGTAGTGTCAATTTTATTATAAATAGCGGTGGTTACTGGTTTACGACTCAGAAACAAAGTATGGAAGAAGTTTGCTTCCTGGAGGAAGTTGAAAGTTTCTCATTTTGATACCTCTATAACTGAGATTCTGGATTTCCTTCAGGAAGGCCTAGACAAAAAAAATCTAAGCCCAGGGACCCTTAAAGTTCAGATCTCAGACCTTTCGTGTTTTTTATCAGCCGTTAGCCGAGCATAAGTTAGTTCGCAGGTTCATAAAGTCGGCGGAGAGGATAAGGCCGGTAATCTGTAGCTCCGTGGAATTTAAATTTTAGTGCTTAAAAGCCTTTGTAGGCCCCCCTTTGAACCTTTAGATCAGTTGACAGTTAAAATGTTAACTCTTAAAACGGTATTCTTGGTTGCGGTTACGATGGCAAGACGGGTTAAAGGGGTGGTCTCGCGAAATCAAGTGGGGTTATACACTTCTGTATGGCAATATTAATGCACTTTGTAATATACATCGTGCATTAAATATGAGCCATACAGAAGTTATTCACTTACCTGCTCCGTTGCTAGCGTCCCCGTCGCCATGGTTCCGTCTAATTTCGGTGTCTTCTTGCCTTTTTAGACGCGCTTGCGCAGATCCGTCTTCTCCCTTCTTCTCCCTTCGGCTCCGCTCGGCAGCATCGGCATTTTGGCTCCGCCCCCTTGTACGCATCATCGCGTAGCTCCGCCCCCATCACGTGCCGATTCCAGCCAATCAGGAGGCTGGAACCGGCACACATCATGGGGCGGAGCTACGCGATGATGCGTACAAGGGGGCGGAGCCAAAATGCCGATGCTGCCGAGCGGAGCCGAAGGGAGAAGAAGGGAGAAGACGGATCTGCGCAAGCGCGTCTAAAAAGGCAAGAAGACACCGAAATTAGACGGAACCATGGCGACGGGGACGCTAGCAACGGAGCAGGTAAGTGAATAACTTCTGTATGGCTCATATTTAATGCACGATGTATATTACAAAGTGCATTAATATGGCCATACAGAAGTGCTGAACCCCACTTGCTGCCGCGAGACCACCCCTTTAATGAGATTCTGGCTTTTTTATGTAGAATGCCATATCTGTTAGTGCTGGATGATAGAATTGTCTTAAAAATCGACCCTTTTTTCCTACCTAAAGTGGTCTCGAAATTTCATAGACAGCAAGACATTATCTTTCCCTCCTTTTTGTCAAAATCCCCGAAATGATAAAGAAAGAGAATATCATAACCTAGATGTGAAAATCTCCCTTTAGAAAAGCTAACAAGCTCTTCATTCAATTTCAGGGCCGGGCAGATGAAAGGCAGCTTCTAAAAGATCTATTAGCCGCTGGATTGAAACCGCGATCCAGCTAGCCTACTCCTCCAGCAACAGGATGATTCCAGAAGGACTGAGGGCTCATTTGATGAGAGCCATATCGTGCTCTTGGGCAGAAAGGGCCATGGCTTCACCAGGTCAAATATGCAGGGCGGCCACCTGGTCTAGCCCGCACACATTTATGAAGCATTGCAGACTAAATACTGATAATTCCTCGGACTTATCGTTTGGTAGGAAAGTTTTACAGGCGATAGTCCCACCCTAGAGCAGCAATTTGGTATGGCTCCATGTGCTGCCGTCATGATGGCGTCGGGGAATAAGGATGAATTTCTTACCGAAAATTCCTTTTTTCCGAGTCGTCATGACGGCACGTCATTCCCTCCCTCTGTGCCGATAATTATGTTTATTGGTACATGCAGTACCAATGTACAATAGTCCTGTTAATGTTCGGGTAGCTCTCCCCTTTCTGTGTTTTTACATAAAAAAAAAAAAAAAATACATGTGTTTAACGTGAACTAACGTAAGATGTTTTTTCCTTGAGTGAATAAAGTTTTTCCTTGAGAAACCGAAATCTGTCCATGTACCGTATATTCCGTCGTATAAGACTACCTTTTAACTCTGAAAAATCTGCTCTGCAGTCGGGGGTCGTCTTATACACTGGGTAAAAAAAAACAAAACCGTACTCCCCTCCCCCGGCGTTCTGCGGCGCTGCTGCAGGCTGTTGCGCTGACTTCGTCCCTGACAGAGCATTGCTTTCTGGATGCGGGGCTTGAAATCCCTGCCTCCAGAAAGCTAATGCTGTGATTGGCTAACTTGCGCTGTCAGCCAATCACAGCCATTCAATGACATCATTGAATGGCTGTGATTGGCTAACTCACGCGGCATCAGCCATTCAACATTCATACCACCACCCCCCCCCCCCCCCCTATATTTACCTGTCCGTTGTCCTTGGATACGACTATTCCAGCAATGTGTCTCTTCATCCAATAGTCACGCAGTACCTCTTGCCGGCTGATCAGCTCCTCGTGTACCCGCCCGGTGCAGGCGCATGCACAGTCTGTAGAAGAGTAGTAGCTTTCCCCGGCGGACCGTCCTCAGCTGCTGGGTATGTCACTGGTCTTGGGAAGAGGGAAGTTGGGGTGCCGACATGTCACTGGTCTGGGGGGGCGAGTGCCGGGCTGTCACTGGTCTTGGGAGGTGGGTGCTGGGCTGGGCTGTCACTGGTCTGGGGGGTGCTGGGCTGGGCTGTCACTGGTCTGGGGGGTGCCATGCTGTCACTGGTCTGGGGGGTGCTGGGCTGGGCTGTCACTGGTCTGGGGGGTGCCATGCTGTCACTGGTCTGGGGGGTGCCATGCTGTCACTGGTCTGGGGGGGCGCCATGCTGTCACTGGTCTGGGAGGGTGCCGTGCTGTCACTGGTCTGGGAGGGTGCCGTGCTGTCACTGGTCTGGGAGGGTGCCGTGCTGTCACTGGTCTGGGGGGGTGCCGTGCTGTCACTGGACTGGGGGGGGGGGGTGCCGTGCTGTCACTGGACTGGGGGGGGGGTGCCGTGCTGTCACTGGACTGGGGGGGTGCCGTGCTGTCACTGGACTGGGGGGGGGGGGGTGCCGTGCTGTCACTGGTCTGGGGGGGGGGGGGTGCCGGGCTGTCACTGGTCTGGGGGGGGGGGTCCGGGCTGTCACTGGTCTGGGAGGGGGGGGGGGCGGTCCGTGCTGTCACTGGTCTGGGGGGGGGGGGGGTCCGGGCTGTCACTGGTCTGGGAGGGGGGGGCGGTCCGTGCTGTCACTGGTCTGGGAGGGGGGGGTTCCGGGCTGTCGCTGGTCTGGGGGGAGGGCAGGTTGTCACTGGTCCTACGGGTGGGGTGCCGGGCTGTCACTGGTCTGGGAGGTTGCTGGGCTGTTACTTGTCCTGGGGGGGGGGGGGTCTGGGCTGCCACTGGTCTGGGAGGGGGGGGGGGTGCTGGGCTGTCACTGGTCTGGGGGGGGGGTCCGGGCTGTCACTGGTCTGGGAGGGGGGGGGGGTCCGGGCTGTCACTGGTCTGGGAGGGGGGGTGCGGGCTGTCACTGGTCTGGGGGGAGGGCAGGTTGTCACTGGTCCTACGGGTGGGGTGTCGGGCTGCCACTGGTCCTGTGGGGGGCGAGTGCCAGGCGATCACCAGTGCCAGGGTAAGGGATATAGAACACTTGACGGGGAGGGGTTCGGTGATGGTGCTGTCACATACTTGGCGGGAGGGGGGATTCTGTCACAGACTTGTCCCTGGGGGTGAGGCTGCTGTCACATAGACTTGTCACCAGGGGTGAGGCTGCTGTCACATAGACTTGTCACAAGGGGTGGGGGTGCTGTCACTTAGACTTTTTGCTGTGGGGTGCTGTCACATAGACCTGTCGCCATGGGAGCACTGGGGGGGGGGGGGGGCACTTTGGAGGGAGGGGTACTGTGGGGGGGCATGTGTGTGTGTGTGGGGACACTGTGCAGGGACACTGGAGGGGGACACTGCAGGGGGCATGTGTATGAGAGGCACTGTGGGGGGATGGGCACTTTGGGGAGGGAAACGCTGTGGAGGGGGCACTGTGCGGTAGGCATGTTTTGTGTTACTCTCACTTTCAATTACTCTCAATGGCAGAGGATCGCAATCCTCTGCCATTGACCGTAACTATAAAGCTTGCGATCTCCTGCTACTGCTCTGACAGCTGTAGCAGGAGATTCCTTCATTCCCCTGGGATGTCTCCTTATCACTGTCCCCGTGTCCAGTGATGAGGGGACATGCCGGGGAGATGAAGGAATCTCCTGCTACAGCTGTTAGAGCAGTAGCAGGAGATCGCACTGCTCTCCCTGCTCTCGCATTGCTTTGAAATGAGCCGGGCGGCTGCCGGCTCCATTCAAAGCAGTGAAGGGACTCGCGGAGGATAAGAGCTATATCGGGCTGTCACTCACAGCCCGATATCGCTCTTCCCATGACAGCGTGCGTCTCCATGATGACGCCGGTTTTCCAGTCATGTGACCAGAGTCATCGGGAGCGCGCATGCTGAGGAGAGAGAGCAGTGCATCATGGGAACTCCCCGGGGGGAGCCATCTTTGAAAAATTCTTCAGGTCAGCTTTACAAGGGGAAGAAAAGGAATAAAAATGTTAGCAGAATATCGTTTTTTTTTTATGTGAAAAGCTGTAGTGTATGATGCTTTTACTCTACAGGGCATTAATGGGGGGAAAAATTCAGTTTGGGCGGTGGGACAATCCCTGTAAGTGATTTAAATGTGCTGATTTTTCTTAGAATAAAATAGTTATGCGTCAAGTTGCAGAAATCTTCTGGTGTTTAATATGGAGAAAGCCATTAAAGGGGTTGTCCCGCCCACCAATAATATATATTTTTTTTTTTTCCCCCATAAATGCCCTGTAGAGTAAAAGCATCATACACAACAGCTTCACACATAAAAATCCTTTTTTTGCTAACCCTTTTAATCCTTTTCTTCCCCTTATAAAGCTGGCCTGAAGAATTTTTCAAAGATGGCGCTGCTGGGTAGTTCCCATGATGCACTGCTGTGTCTCTCTCCTCAGTGTGCACACTCCCGATGACGCCGGTCACGTGACTGGAGGACCGGCATCATAATGGAGACGCAACTGTCATGGGGAGAGCGATATCGGGCTGTCACAGCCCGATATACTTCTCCCCCTCCGGGAGTTCCTTCGCTGCTTTGAATGGAGCCAGCAGCCGCCCAGCTCCATTAAAAGCAATGGGAGAGCAGTGCGATCTCCTGCTACTGCCCTGACAGCAGTAGAAGGACATTCCTTCATCTTCCCGGCATGTCCCCTCATCACTGGACACTGTGACAGCAGTGTCCCAGTGTCCAGTGATATGGGGACATGCTGGGGAGATGAAGGAATCTCCTGCTACTGCTGTCAGAGCAGTAGCAGGAGATCGTGATCTCTAGCATTACTTTTAATGGCAGACACACACACATGCCCTCCACAGTGTGCCCCCTCCCCAAACCACACACACGTCTCCTCCATAGGGTCCCACCTCCCCAAAGTGCACCCCCACACACATGCCCCTTACCACAGTGGTCCCACACACATGACCCCCCCCCCCCTCACAGTGCCCCTCCCTCCAAAGTGCCCCCCTACACACACATGCCGCCCGACAGTGCCCTCCCCAGTGTCACTTCACAGTGCCCTCCCAGTGCCGCCACCACACAGTGCCCTCCCAGTGCCCTGGGCCACACAGTGCCCCCATACACATGCACCCCCAGTGCCCCTCCCCCGACAGTGCCCACTCCAAAGTTCCCCCAGTGTTCCCCACAGTGCCACCTTCAGTGCCCCCCTCCCCACAGTGCCCCACCACACACATGCCTCCACACACATGCACCCCACAGTGCCCACTCCAAAGTGCCCCCCAAGTGTTCCCCACACTGCCCCCTTCAAAGTGCCCACCCACACACATGCCCCCCCAAAGAGCCCCCCGCCACACAGTGCCCCCACATGCATGCACCCTCCACAGTGCCCCACACACGCCACCCCAAAGTGCCCCCACACACATGCACCCCGCACAGTGCCCCCTCCATAGTGCCCCGCCATCCCCCACAGTGTCTCCCCCACAGTGCCCCCCACACAGTGCCGCCCCCTCCTCAGTGCTCCCCCACCCCTCCCCGCCACAAGTACAGTGACACCTATATATAGATAACACAGCTCACCCCCTCCCTGCGCATGCAGGATTACATCATGTGTGAAAAATTACTGTCACAGCCCCCCTCCCACCCCACTCGATAAATTACTGTGACAACACCCACCCCCACACCTCTTCCACCGGCGACAAGTCTATGTGACAGCACGCCCCTTAGCGACAAGTCTATCTGACAGATGTGACTGCACCCGACGGCGACAAGTCTACGTGACTGCACTCGACGGCGACAAGTCTACGTGACTGCACCCGACGGCGACAAGTCTACTTGATAGAACTCCCCTCCCCGCAACCTGCAGCACCAGTTACAGCCCGGCACTCCCCCCCCCCTCTTCTCCCTCAGACCAGTGACATGTCGGTACCCACACCCTCAACGACCCCCCAAGAACAATGACAGCCTGGTGCATGCCCCCGACCAGTGACAGCCCACACCCTCCACCCCCGGCCAGTGACAGCCCGGCACCCCCCTTTCCCGGGCGCCGAGTGACATGCAGGCACCCCACCTTCTGACCAGTGTCAGCCTGGCACCCTGTTACCATTTTCCTTCAAAAGATGAACTCATAGACACAGAGCTTCTTAGTGTACAGTTGTTTGAATCAATGTTAGTTATGAAAATTGGCTATTACACTACCATCTTATAGATTTGTGTGAGGGGGCACAAGTATGACTAGCAGTTGGATATATACAAAGACTGCAACTTCTTCTTCCAAACCAGACTGTGGATTGCAATTATTGTTGGGTACATGAACAGTAGTTGTTAATGAGTTGCTACTAGCAGCCTGTGCTATTTGTCATCTTCTCTCCTTCATCACCCACTGAGATGGGTTATTTAACTAGCTAGAATATATCAGCCATTTTGGGAAATACTAGAAGCAGATTAAAAATAGAAAGAAAGTAAAAGAGAAAGACATTGTGAGAATTATAAGGAGAATTTGTGTTTATCAAAGAGCAGGCAATCCCAGATCTCGTGTATAAGTCTGGGCCTATAGGAGAAATCCAAATCGCACCACCATTGCTGCGTTATCAAATGATTTCTAATTTATTCAAAGTTGTATGTGATTTATATACCATAAATTACATCTCAAGAAAAGTATATACCTCCAAGATTAATAAGAATACATAATGGGGGACAACTAAAATGTAACATAAGTTACACCTTTTAAGGTATAACTATAATATACAAAGAAACCGTTATGATTTCAGTGAGAAGATATGCAAGGGGCGGTCTCGGAGACTGTCTTTATCCCGTATCATTCACTGGTATAGAAAAGGTTTCGTTTAACCGCTTCACTGCTTATACTAGCAGGATGCTATATCTTCCTAGTCTACAATCCTAATAGCAAAACAACTGATACATTGATCTACAATTTTTTTAACATTCCCCACTTTAGATCAATACATTAACACAGTATCTTAGTAAGACTATATCTCAACTACATATATAAAATGGCTTTACCACAGACCCAAGGCTTTCTCAGGCCCGAAGCTTTATTACCAGAAGTTCTAGGTTCACACTTCAAGACTAAGTATGTAATTATTTCATATAAAAGTATTCAATTGATCCATATACATAAAGTCATTCCACCAATTGTATTTAAAGTTAGGCTTGCCCCCAAGAGAATCTTGGCCTTGATTTAACATCCAATTGATGCTGCTTTCTTCAAAAAATTATTGTCCATCATGATATAAAATCTTACTTGTCGAAGTGTCAATCACTTATTTAGAGCAATTCTCCGGTTAA
The DNA here is from genome assembly GCF_035609145.1 of Eleutherodactylus coqui. Lineage (NCBI taxonomy): Eukaryota > Metazoa > Chordata > Amphibia > Anura > Eleutherodactylidae > Eleutherodactylus > Eleutherodactylus coqui. Next base: position 272,167,457 of record NC_089837.1, on the reverse strand, counting down.
CAATCAGAACACACTGAAATCAAAATGTCACACTTTAAAATCATTAAAGTAAAATGGTGCTTTCTTTGTAGAACTTTTAACTATCACTTGTCATACAGAGGTGGGCACCTGACCCAGTAAGGCATCTTGTTCTTTGTCATCTTGTATATTTTAGAACATAGTTTTGGTGATGGACGTGTCAATAGGTTTTGTAGCCGTCCTCTCATACATGGAACACAGCTGCAACTGCAGAGTACTAGAATGGAGGCAAATACTAACATAGAGACTATGTGGAGTATAGACTTGTGACCAGTATCCGAACAAGCTTTCAACCAGTTCCTGAATGGATTGTCTATGCCAGAGTTTTCAGCTAGTTCATTTGATAATGCATTTAACCCTTCCAGTGCTCCGGTATCATCTGGTGCAGTCCTATTAAGAATCAAACTACAACAATATCCTTCAATCATTTCACAAACGCCTCCTTTTTCTGCTAGCAGCATATCAAGAGCCATTCTATTTTGCCATGCCATAAGCGAGGTAGGTCCTAGTTGCTCCGCTAGGCCCCTGATTGCATCTCTAGTATAATTAACTAACCTCTGTTGGTTATAATATATGTAAATAATGTAGTCTACATTTTTATTCACGGTTACCCACCATGCAAGAAGAGACTCAAGCCCTGCAGCTATCTGATTTCTCGCCTTATACTCGATCGGTACCCCCCTTGGGATCCCGATTGCGTCAATGTAGACCTTGGCATCAAAGAAACCTTTGGGAGAGGTGTCCCTAGTTCTCCGGACTGGCTCTACTATTGCCCTCTGAAGTCATGAGGTGCACAGGTATTAGCTGCTTGTCACCGCACAACCACCACACGTCTGCGCATGCTCTTTGTTGCTCAGGCCATGTCCCAGAAAACAATGTGCCCTTTACTGTTCTCCTCTTCGTACAGTATTCCTCAGGCAGTCTCCTGTAGTCTGCCTTGGTCCCATTACCAGGTAGCGCAAAGCAAGTACAATCCCAGGATTGGAGACTGCAGCAGGTGGTATTTGGTCCCTGCCCTCAGGTGGAAACAGCAAACCCAATGTATAACATGGATCCCCTATCTGTGGGGTGTAGGTAGAGTTAAGAAACTTAATCACACATTTTACATTCATTACAGCTTGAACACTTGTCATTAACTTTCATCTATCTGTGCGGTTAAGTCTTTCTATCTCATATAAATATTAATAACCATATAATTCTCTATACACAATGTTTACGGCATAGCATAAAAATTCACACTACTACTACTACTCCAATCATCTGCAGAGTCGCTTGATCCTCCAACCTAAACAACCCCCCTTCGCATTTTCTCTTATCAAGGAGAGGTGTGGAAATAAGATAAACAAATCTTTTATTGTTTTTTGAATCCTATGAGACATTCTCACAGAGTAACACCATTTAGCAAGTATACACACGTCCAACCAATCACAGAACTGACATGTACACAAATGACAGCAAGAATGTGTGTTTCCTATTCACACAAGTTTATACTAAATTTCATTCATGATCATCTTTATTACAAGTCTCTTCATTTTACGCAAGTAGAATATCGCTCTCAGACTACTACGTTAGACAGTCAGTCACACACTTTCCCTCCCCCTCCCTTCTCTGTGTGTCCGATATACAACAAATTCTGTGAGGCTGAAGGAGGGGGAAGCAGGTTCACAAGGACCAAACACTCAAATGTCTGCATCATGTAATCATCCCTTCTTTCTCTGTAAAAGTCTGTCCTGCTGTCTACTAACCTGATCCTTGTCAGTACTACCGTCACCCATAGCAACTTGTCGTCTCACTACCTGACACTTATCTGAAGGAGACCACACATATTCCTTTGCTATAACTAAATATCCCACAGTATCATACTGACCCTATCTTATAGCAAACATCTAGGATAAACAACATCTCATCAACACACAGAAGACGCGGGATGGAGGGTTCTGACTATAACCAATTTAATTCAGAGAAGGCACTAATTACTGTTGTGTATTATGATCAGTGCAAGGTAAAAGGTACATCTATGGGAGGTGTGAAGCCAAGATGACGCTTAGACAGTGGCCAAAGGTATTACAGCTGGTACTAAAATGGCCGCAGGCCATGACTGGCACTAAAATGGCTGCAAGGGATGTGGCCTGACTAAAAGTACTAGCAAGCCAGGAAAGCATCTAGCCACGCCTTATTCCTTTGTGACCAATGCCAACAAGTCCATCATCTGACACATCTACCAAAAGGGTGCTCGTCTCTCCTTTTATAAAAGTTAAATTCAGAGCTCTACCATCATCCTATCGTGTAGGATCGGGGTTAATATGATGATGACCTCTGGTAATTTCAGGGCTGTCATCAATAGCGTTCCCCAGACTCACCAATACTCCGAAAAGAAATGCTATTCCTTTCATTTTGTCCTTTACTAAGAAGGTCCAGGGGGGAAGGGGTGTGGATTTCTTCACCGGGTTGAGATGGAGACCACTTAATGTAGAACCCCCCCCCCCTTTTGTTAGTGGTCTGAACTGGAACCCCCTTAGCACACTGTCTGTGCTCTGCCTGTGTTACCGTTTTGCAGTGAGATTGGTGAATCCAGGCCTGCCTTTCAGAAATCTTTATTGCTGTAGGGGTGGTGAGGAGTACATAGTAGAGTCCTTCCCACTTTGAGGTCTTCCAGTTCTTTTTCTTTATCACTTTGATAAGGACCCAATCACCGGGTATTATTTCCCTGAGTAACGCTTTAGCCACTGTGGCTGCATCCGACTGACCTCTGGGAATCACTTCTATCCACTTGGTCAAAGCATCTATAATAAGTCGGTCGGTCAGTCAGATAATCATCAGATTTACTAGCTGACTGACTCTCTAACTTGTCTGTCTAACTCTGACTATAATGGGGTCTCCCCGGCTTTTGCAAGGAAGAAAAAGCACTGCATGCAATGCTTATTTTCAGCCCTAACTATGACAGAGATTCCAACACAGATGTGAAACCACCTTAATACACAGCATATTTTTGTTATTGTATTGTTTTAACATATAAATGAAAATGAATTCGGGGACCGCAGCATGTTCATTTTTTTTCTTTTTCCGCTGCGGCCGCACTCTCCTCTATGGGAGGGTTTTTGAAGCCGCGCCTTTCCCGAGGAAATCTTGCGTTTTTTGCTGCTGCTAAACAGCAAGATTTCCGCCGGGAATCCGGCATGTGAGAACCCAGCCTAAAGGATTAAAGTATATACTGTTAAATGGAACAGTGTTGAGTAGATCTTGTCCAGTGTTGGTATAATAACTCCAATAGAGGTTGCGTGGAAAAATTCAGCAAAAACTTGTAAGGAGATAGGGGATAGATGACCGAACTCCATGATAATTTGCAGTAGTGTGGTTTTGCCTGTTTGGAGAAATGTCAACATTTTCAGCTGCATCAGAGCAATGAATGTGGTAGTCTTAATAACATAGTATTTTAGACTGAAAAAAATCATTCAGTTCAGCATTTTACTACCCTCTCCCCCCAATGTTGATCCAGAGGAAGGAAAAAAAAAACAGAAGCCAATTTTCTTCCTCTTAATACTAGCCAGCGAACTGTGGAACTAATAAGACAGAAAAATAAAGGAGTTTCCTTAGCAACTTAAAGGGGTTGTCCCGCGCCAAAACGGGTTTTTTTTTTTTTTTTTAACCCCCCCCCCCCCCGTTCGGCGCGAGACAACCCCGATGCAGGGGTTAAAAAAAAACAAACGGAGAGTGCTTACCTGAATCCCGGCGGTCCGGCGTCTTCATACTTACCTGCTGAAGATGGCCGCCGGGGTCTGCTCCCTCCGTGGACCGCAGCTCTTCTGTGCGGTCCATTGCCGATTCCAGCCTCCTGATTGGCTGGAATCGGCACGTGACGGGGCGGAGCTACACGGAGCCGGCATTCTGCACGAGCGGCTCCATTGAAGAGAGCAGAAGACCCGGACTGCGCAAGCGCGGCTAATTTGGCCATCAGAGGGCGAAAATTAGTCGGCTCCATGGGAACGAGGACGCTAGCAACGGAGCAGGTAAGTAAAAAACTTTTTATAACTTCTGTATGGCTCATAATTAATGCACAATGTACATTACAAAGTGCATTAATATGGCCATACAGAAGTGTATAACCCCACTTGCTGCCGCGGGACAACCCTTTAAGGAGAGTCTGTCATTGCACAGAACATTCATAAGCTGCTTATTGTACTTGCTGTATGGAGCCTTGATCTCTTGTTTTATTTTTCCAAAGAATGTGCCAGTATTAGTGTATCTTGACGCCACCAGGAAGTCCTGGTAGAGTCCAGAGTGACAACTGGGTGACGCCCCCTCTACCTTGATTGGGTGTACAGATGGTTACACCTGCAGGTCCTGCCAGGCCACTTTGATTCACATGTTGGCCCTCTAATCCTGGATCCTGGGCCAAAATCAAGGTCCTCGCTACTGCCGTCACTTTGCCATGGCTCCCCAGATGTGAATTTACACATCCCGGGCCCTCTTCCATGGTAGTCGCCCTCCCTGCTGCTACTGAAGCTTATTTCTCCACCGGCTGTGCCGTCCTACCTGCGGTCCTTGGATCTACGCCGCTGTCGGCAGTGCTCCTCCTCATGCGAGGCAGCATACACAGCCAGAATTCGGCATATCTATGCGCTGCTCGCTGCCCTGCATGGTGTAGGACATGGGGAGTGGCGGAGGCCTGCATTGTGGGGAGAAGATGGTCAGTGGCGGTGGCGTGCAGTGGTAGAGGACATCTTGAGCGGCACTGGGGTGGCTGAAGCTGTGCCATGCAAGGCAGAGATGGTGGTCCATTGGAGCGCTGCTGACCGACGCTGGGGAGAAGCGCTCCACTTGCGGCGGCCAGAGTAATACCGAAGTAGGAGGACGACAGCAGGCAGCCCTTACAACGCAAGTGGGGAGACTCACTAGTGGCCTCAGGGAGGCCACAGATGTGGGGGACAGTCAGTGACAGGCAGCGCTGGCGGCGGTGACTGACGACAATGCATAAAAAGTACCTTCCAGGACCTTGTATTCTTGAACCAATCGGGAGCTAGGGGTGTGACGGACGTTCCTCCTGTCAAGCCCTGGCTTCCGGTGGCATCAAGATACACTAATACCGAATGTGCCATAGGCTCCTTCTAGCCTGATTGACATGCACTTTGAGTTTATGCCTGTGACCGCTTTGGACACCCAAGTGCTGCTGATTCTGTGGCAATACCATCTGCCGAATCGCTGAAAGTCATCTATAATTAGACTGGTACACTGTCTGGTAGATTGATTTGTTTAAAGTCACTTCCATGCAGGCCACAATGATATGGACGCAAGAAAATTGCAGCGATATCGCATCTGTGTTCTGTAAAATATTGCTTCAGTAATTTCGCAATTTTATATTGTGGGGGGGCCTGAAATATAAGCGCTACCATGCAAATAAGCCCTATGTGCATCCAAATAAAAAAAATTATCTCATCTATCAGGCATTACCATTTCCGGAGCGCCAATGAATGGATAAATGTCTGATTGACTCACAAGCGCTGGCTTTGATTGGCTGAGCTATGGCGCTCGAGAACCAATTACAGCCAGCCCTTCTTGGAGGCGGGGTTTTTAACCCTCCAATCCAGGAAGGCCTGCCTGCTGTCTACAGAAAAGTGTCCCAGAGCTGCAGAAGATGCGTCTGCCGGAAAGGACAGCACCTGATAGGTGATGTATAATTATTAGGGATGAGCGAGCGTACTCGGAAAAGCACTACTCGCTCGAGTAATTTGCTTTATCCGAGTATCGCACTGCTCGTCCCTGAAGATTCGGGTGCCGGCACAGAGCGGGGAGCTGCAGGGGAGAGCGGGGAGGAACGGAGGTAAGATCTTTCTCTCCCTCTCTCCCGCCCGCTCTCCCCTGCTCCCCGCTGCGACTCACCTGTCAGCCGCAGCGGCACCCGAATCTTCAGGGACGAGCACAGCGATACTCGGATAAAGCACATTACTCGAGCGAGTAGTGCTTTTCCGAGTATGCTCGCTCATCCCTAATAATTATTATTATTTTTTTAATGCACATATGGCTTATTTTAGGGTTTTAATAGTAGGATTTCCTACTGTCAAAGTTGCATCGCACTGCACAAAAACTACATTTTCGTTTGATGCAACACAAAAAAACGGTCAATAGGGAAACATGGACTACAAAAAAAAATCACAAGTCGCTGCTTTATAGAGCACGGCACAATGTTGTGTTTTTGCAATGTTCCAGGCTACATAGCATTGCTTGTGTGGAAGAACCCATAGAAAAGCATGGGCTGTACATGCATGCAATTTTGTCACATTACGACAAAATCGCCCAAGACAAAAGCCCTGTGTGGAAGCAGCCTAAAGGGTTTTTTGAGGGTTGTGCACAGTAACAGCTGAATTTGTTAACTGGGAGACACATTGTAGGAAAGTCAGTGGGTCTTTACTAGCTCTAGAAAATTGTCCAAGAAGTTTTAAAGCAATACTTGTTGGCCTACAAATTAAGGTGCTACGTGAAAGTTGTGCAAAATCAAGCTCTATCTTGGGAGAGAGTGGGCTTTTTTTTTTTTTCTGCATACAAAAAACCCCCAAAAAACTCAACAGTACCTACAAGATATAACTAACTTCTTTTATTGCTGCCAGTTTGTATCATTGTAGTTTAATTGCTAGACCGTGTTATTAATAGGAACCTTTATGAGCCTCGTGTGGCACAGAGTGTAAGCTCTCGCCTACGACCTGAAGGTTGCAAGTTCGATCCCTGCATGAGTCAGGTAGCCGGCTCAAGGTTGACTCATCCTTCCGAGGTCGGTAAAATGAGAACCCAGCTTGGTGGGGGGTAATAAGTAATAATTACCTGAAAGCACTGCGGAATACGTTGGCGCTATACAAATACCAAGATTTATTTATATATCTGTATTATATCCATTCCTGAAGCACTTCATCTCTTGCATATAGAAAGTGCTAATACTCAACTCTCATGTCCTAGTCATTGTGCACAACATTGTCTCTTCCCACTTGTACTGCAAGCATGAGTGACCTGCAGATCTTATCTTCAGCTTGATTCACCTATTAGGCCCCCTGTCCACGGGTGTTGCAGTATTCCGTGGCGGATACTGTGGTAGGAGCCACAGAGGGATCTCCGCTGTCAGCCTAATCTGACAGATAGGCTGACCACGGATAATTACGGCAGTTCCCAGCATGCTGCGAATTGCCGGCCACGAGCGGAGAATCGCAATGATTCTTTGCTCGTGGACACGGCGCCGGCGCCTTCCATAGCAACGCTATGGAAAGCTTCAGACAGCGATATACCACCGGCGAAATCACGCCCGTGGACAGGGGGCCTTAGAGAGAGCTTTTATTTCTCCCTTTATTGAAAAGTTAATATTCTTCAATAGTGATAAGTCAAATTAGACACACAAAAAAAAAGTTTTTTGTTTTTTTTAAATTTGCCAATAGCAAATAACCAAGTTTGCAGCTTCGATAGACCTGTGCGAGCCACATAATACCCAAGAAACGGTAACATTTTTTTGCAATTTTTTTTCACTTTTTGCTTAGTATCTCCTAAAATATTCGTCTGACAGAAAAAGTTATATACCTTTTTAAACTAAGTAAAATTATATTTGAGAAGGTCTCATATCAACATGTTCAGTAGTATAGGCATATTTACACAGAACGAATATCGGGCAAACGATGCCCGACACTTGTACCTGTGTCCCTTGCTCCCGTGCTCTTGCACTGGAGCTAGCACAGCTGTCTGGGCCAGCAGGGGGGCAGGGCAGTGCAGGGGATTTCTCTCATCTCTCTCCCCCGCCCCTCTCCATTGAGATACACAGCGGACGTTCGCTATTGAATGGCAGCTGTTTAAACTGCACGATGAGCTTCATCGCACATCTTTTATGTCGCATAAAAGTTAAGCGATGAAGCTCATTGTGCAGTTTAAACAGCTGCCGTTCAATAGCGAACGTCCGCTGTGTATCTCAATGTAGAGAGGCGGAAGAGCAAGAGGAGAGAAATCTGCATTGCCCCGCCCCCTGCTGGCCGCTCCGTGACCCAGCCAGCTGTGCTAGCTCCCGTGCAGGACCACGGGAGCGTGGAACACAGGGATGAGTGTCGGGCATCCTTTGCCAGACACTCGTTCTGTGTAAAACGGCCTTAAAACAGGAGATGTCACAAAAATGTTCCACTTCCTCGCATATGTTCACCATGAACAACTATTGTTTCGGTTCACCGTGCGAGCACACTGCTGGAGAGTCCCCGCCCTTGTGTCAATCCTCTGTAGCTTTTCATTGACCTCATCAGCTCCTGCTTGAGGGTCACATGGTTAAATCTGACCACAGGCCAGACCAAGACCTATCAGATCGTCGAATTGTGAAACCTCCTTTTGTAAAAATGTCAAACTCAGTTTGATCTATTTGCTGTTCTGTAGCAATAATATCTTGCCGGAATAAATGTGCATTCTTTGTGTAGAACAAGTGACCAGCTGAATGAAAGAATGGTAGCATTTTATGGGCAGTGTCCAGGTGAAGCTTCGAATCACCCATCCGCTCTGCCTGGATGAAGCGCTTCATGAGACATAGACATCTGAAAATATTGAACCCGCAGCTTTGATGTGGGACCATTTCCTTTCAGTTTTGAATTTAGCTCTTAGGATCTGGCAAGTCTCATTGTCACAATGAAGCCCAAAAGATTTTTTCCATACTTTATATTTCACATTGTCAGACAGATGTCACAGTGCTTGAGGGGATTCAAAGAAGAGCAACTAAACTAATACATGGAATGATGGGACTGGAATACCCAGAGAGGCTATCCAAATTGGGACTATTTACTCTAGAAAAAAGAAGGTTAAGAGGCGACCAAATAACCACGTATAAGTACATGAGGGGACAATACAAGGATCTCTCCCGTGATCTGTTTACACCCAGGACCATGACGGTAACAAGAGGACATCCGCTACGATTAGAGGAAAGTAGGTTTCATCACCAACATAGAAGTGGATTCTTTACTGTAAGAGCAGTTAGACTGTGGAACTCTCTACCGGAGGAAGTGGTAACGGCAAAATCCATAGAGGAGTTTAAAAGGGGACTTGATGTCTTTCTGGAGAAGAAGGATATTACAAGATATAAATCTTAGGTTAAGTGTCAATCTGGGTATATAGGAAGGTAGGAACTATTAGGGGTTGATCCAGGGAACAGTCTGATTGCCATTAGGGAGTCGGGAAGGAATTTTTTCCCCAAAAGGGCTATCTGGCTTCTGCCCTTGGGGTTTTTTGCCTTCCTCTGGATCAACACAGGAGGATAGACAGGCTGGACTAGATGGACATTGTCTTCATTCAGCCTTACATACTATGTTACATAAGGTAGGCACCTCATTTAAAGCTAAATGTATTTCAAATTCATTAACTATGACTGCCTTCATTGGATGAGTATTATTTACTATATTTGACAAGATATATGACTAAAATGAAAATGTTTTACTTTTCGGAACAAATGCCCAATTTTTGAAGAGCTGTATCTCGTAAAACACTGGACGTACGAAGCTAGGGGAGGGCTCAAATTTTAGCAAATTTAATCTGTTTTAAAGGCTTTTTCTTTTGGACGCATACTTTAGGAGATATTGAGCAAAAAGTTTAACTATTATGAAACTTTTGCTGCTTTTTGGGTATTGCATAGCTCACACAGCTCTTTTGAAACCTGCAAACTTGGGATCTTGCTATTGGCTTAGGTCCTAACAACATGTAAAAACTTAGATCTACATGACCCTTTTGTAAGGTTTGATGTATAAATTGACTGGGCTATAATTCTAACAGGCATTTTGTTGTTGAGCTGTGCAAAAAATTATCACTATCAGTAGTACTGTATTAGTAAATACAGTTTACTTGTAGAAACTTGTAGAAAGGACGTTGTGTGCACTTATGTAAAGCCTTGTTCACTGTATATGAAATGTGAGGCAACTTTATTTGTGCATTTTATATTTCAATTTCTCCTTGTCATGATCTTAGCTTGCTGCCTGTCTAGACACATTCATTCTTGTGCCTTTAAAGGGGTTGTCCCGCGGCAGCAAGTGGGGTTATACACTTCTGTATGAGCCATACAGAAGTTGCACACTTACCTCCTCCGGTGCTGGCGTCCCCGTCTCCATGGCGCCGACTAAAGCTGCCTTCTCCTTCCACTAGACGCGCTTGGCTGTCCGGTCTTCTGCTCTCTGTGCTCGCGCCGGAGAGCTGGTCTGCGCATGCGCAAAAGACATGTGCGGCGCGAGCACACCGGAGCCGCCCCATTCAACAGAGCAGAAGACCAGACAGCGCAAGCCCATCTAATGGAAGGAGAAGGCAGCTTTAGTCGGCGCCATGGAGACGGAGCCGCCAGCATCGGAGGAGGTAAGTGTATAACTTCTGTATGGCTCATATTTAATGCACGATGTATATTACAAAGTGCATTAATATGGCCATACAGAAGTGTATAACCCCACTTGCTGCCGCGGGACAACCCCTTTAAGGTGAAAAGCCTGTTATATCAGCTTATGTTGGTGCTTTGCTTGGATAGGTGATAAATGCTAGAATTTCAGGGAACCAGACCATTTAGACCTCTTTAAACGATTGCTAGAACGGGGGGCCCTAGGTTTCCCCCCTCACACTCCCAAACACAAGACTGCGGCATGTAGGAGTTGAATGAAGCGGAGGTCAAGCATGCACCCTACTGCTTAATTCAAAATCTGTGGCACTGACATAACCAGTGCTGGGTTGTTTCTGGAATACACCTCTAAATTGTCCATTTTTGAACCTCAACAGTCAGAAAAGGTATAGTTTCTCCTTAAGGAGAGCAACCTAAAAAGTGTGTGAGGAGACGTTTCCTTACACACCTTCTAGGTGCTCTCCTTAAGGAGAAACTATAACCTTCCTGACCCACATCTATAGGTGTTTGACTAGCCAAGCCAGAAACTCGTTGCACACTGAAGAGGGGTAATTGCCCTGAAACAGCTGTCTGTGCATGGTTTTTATGGCTTTGGCTTACAATTTCCTGTCATTGTTATAAGGATTTTTTAAAAAGTGGGATGTTAACTTTCAGGAATGCTGCCTACCAATAGGTGGCACTGCTAGTGGATATTCTTGCATCTTGCCGCCACCAGAAGCTAGGGGTTTGACAGGAGGAACACCCGTCTCACACCGCTAGCTTCCAATTGGCTCAAGAGCTGAAGGACCTACTACTGTGGATTTTTGCCAGAAGCCGCTGGCGCTCAGCTCAAGCGCTGTGACTGCAGGTAGCCGCCATTGGCTAGGGTTCATCAGCTGATTTTCAAGTAAGAATCCGCACCAATATTGCCCTTAGGCTTTTTTTTTAGATCATGTACTATTAAACTGTATGTTATCCCTTAAGTAGTCACTAACTTTTAAAACACCTTTGAGTTACTTTAATAGCCAGTGTGATAACTAAATGCAAGTAACGTAACCTAAAAGAATGTTTTTAGGCTGGAAAATCTATTTAAAGTGCAAAGGAATAGGTTATGTCCTCTGGCTCTGGCTCCACAAATACAGCTTGCACAGGAGAAAAAAGATGAAGTGTTTGTTCTTCATGTGCACACAGAGGCTTATTTGGAAAAGTCAAGTATGCTTTAAAACTCGTTACAAGTGTGGTTTAAGTAACCTATAAATGTATTGTCACACAGAATAATGATAATGAGACAGCTCTGCACTGTGCTGCGCAATATGGACATACTGAGGTGGTTCGTGTGTTGCTGGAGGAACTGACTGACCCTACAATGCGAAACCACAGGATGGAGACACCTCTTGACTTGGCAGCACTGTATGGACGTTTGGAAGTAGTGAAGCTCCTTCTGAATGCTCACCCTAACTTACTGAGCTGTCACACACGGAAACACGCCCCTCTTCATCTGGCAGCTCGCAATGGGCACCGAGCAGTTGTCAGAGTTCTGCTGGATGCAGCTATGGATATCAACTACACGGTATCGAATGTTTTTTACTTTTACAGTTAAATTAATAAATATATTAAAGTTGTCAATATTTGGCCAGTAACACTGCTGTTACTACTTTTTATTCTCTCAGACAGAACAAGGAAGTGCATTACATGAAGCTGCATTATTTGGAAAGGCCGATGTCGTTCAAATGCTTCTAGATGCAGGTCATTCATTTACATGGATAAGTAATCTATATGTACTATGCATTTTTCTGCTTTCTATTTATCTGCTTAAAATCCGGAGTAAATACACAGAATTTAAAAAGGATTAGTAAGAATTTGTTAATTAATCTATATATTTCCTTGGGTGGTTTGATTTATTTAAAAATAAAGCAGTGAACATGTGGCTGCTCTCTTAAACTACACTGAAAATGTGAGTCCACCGCACTTATGTTTTGTATGACAGAAGGATGATTGTGTATCTATTTCCAGATGAAATATATTTCTCAATTATTCATAAGAGCATAGAGTCATAGAATGGTAGAGTTGAAAGGGACCTCCAGGGTCATCTGGTCCAACCCCCTGCTCAGTGCAGGATTCACCAAATTATCCCAGACAGATATTTGTCCAGCCTTTGTTTGAACACTTCCATTGAAGCAGAACTCGCCACCTCCCATGGTAACCTGTTCCACTCATTGATCAACCTCACTGTCAGAAATTTTTTTTCTAATATCTAATCTATGTTTCCTCCCTTTCAGTTTTATCCCATTGCTTCTAGTCTTTCTTTGAGCAAATGAGAATAGGGCTGATCCCTCTGCACTGTGACAGCCCTTCAGATATTTGTAGACCGCTATTAAGTGCCTTGTCAGCCTTTTTTTTTGCAAGCTAAACATTCCCAGATCTTTTAACCATTCCTAATAGGACATGATTTGCAGACAGCTCACCATCTTAGTAACTCTTCTCTGAACTTGCTCCAGTTTGTCTATATATTTTTAAAAGTGGGGTGCCCAGAACTTGACAGTATTCCAGATGAGGTCTGACTAAGGAACAGTAGAGGGGAATATATTTACCTCACGTGATCTAGACTCTATGCTTCTCTTAAAACATACCAGAACTGTGTTTGCATTTTTACCTGCTGCATCACATTGTTGACTCGTGTTTAGTCTATGATCTATTATTATACCTTAGCCTAATTTCTCCCATACTGTATATGCTTTTTTTCCCACTTTTCTTGACCAGATGTAGGACTTTGCATTTTTCCTTGTTAAATACCCTTCTGTTAGTCGCCACCCACTGTTCAAGCTTTTCTAGATCTTTTTGAATACTCTCTTGCCTAGTGTTAGCTATCCCCCCTAGCTTTGTGTCGTCGGCAAATTTGATCAGTTTCTCATCAATTCCCTCCTCCAGATCATATATAATGTTGAACAACACTGGGCTTAGGACGGAGCCTTGTAGTACCCCACTTGATACATTCTTCCAGTTGAATGTGCAGCCATTTATGACCACTCTGAGTACGATCACTCAGCCAGTTGTGAATCCACCTAACAGTTGCCTTGTCAGTTTGGTCATTTTTTTCAATAAGTATGTGTGAGGGATTAGCGTTTAGGATCGGTAGCAACCTGGGCATAAGCAGTCAGAGACAGTGACACTTGGGATAAAGTCTTTAGTCCAGGCTTCGCCTGGGTTTATTTTCAAGCAAACAAAGCAAAATACAGGCCTTTACTTCAGGCCAACAGAAAGTAAATCCTGCTCGTCTGAGCACTTACTAAACATGGAGCACCCTTCGCTTTGACCACTCCAGGAAAAGCCGGCCTGGATTATGCGGATTGGAGCCACTTACACACTACAACGTGTCAGTAACTTAATGTTACTGACACCCGACTGCCGGCTTCCTCCACCGAGCCCAGGCTGCTCGGTGGCACGTATCTGCCCAAGTGCTCCCCAAAGCCTCATAGGAGAGCATCCTAGGCAAAATATATCTGCCCTCCAGCACTTTGCCGGTCACCTTCTCACATACCCTCCCCCTCTGTTCGAGCCTGTGGGGTCGGACACCTTTAGCCGCCATGCAATGCGTCCTTGATAAGGCATCGGCATTGCCCTGTAGCTTTCCGGCCCTGTGTTCTACCGAAAAACTGAAGTTTTGTAGTGTCAGGAACCACCTAGTGACTCTGACGTTTCTTTCTTTTGCCTGTGACATCCAGGTTAAGGGAGAGTGGTCTGTGATCAGCCTGAAGTGCCGACCTAGACGGTAGTATTTTAGGGATTCAAGGGCCCACTTGATGGCTAGGCACTCCTGCTCAACTATACTGTAATTTTTCTCTGGTGGCGTGAGCTTCCTGCTCAGATAAATCACAGGATGTTCCTCTCCCTCTACTTCTTGGGACAGAACTGCTCCCAGTCCCACGTCGGACGCGTCTGTTTGGACAATAAATTCCCTTTTAAAATTGGGTGTGACCAATACTGGACGTCTACAGAGTGCCCGTTTTAACTCTTGGAACGCCTTTTCTGCATCAGGGTTCCACTTGACCATGACTGACTTACTGTTCTTGGTCAAGTCTGTTAGGGGCGCTGCTATGCTAGCAAAGTTTTGCACGAACCGCCTATAGTACCCTACAATGCCTAAAAAGGCTCTCGCCTGCTTTTTAGTTGTGGGTTGTGGCCAGTCCTGAACGGCTTCAACTTTATTGACCTGGGGTTTTATAATGCCCCTACCTATTATATACCCCAGGTATCGTGCTTCTTCAAGACCCATGGTGCACTTCTTTGGGTTTGCTGTGAGCCCTGCTTTTCTAAGGGAGTTCAGTACTGCCCGTACCTTGGGTAGATGGCTGTCCCAGTCTTCGCTAAAGATGATGATATCATCTAAATATGCTGATGCATATTGACGATGGGGTTTGAGTATGATATCCATCAATCTTTGGAAGGTTGCTAGGGCTCCATGCAAACCGAAGGGTAGGCAGATGTACTGAAACAACAATTCTGGTGTGGCAAACGCAGTCTTTTCTTTCGCGCTCTCTGTAAGGGGAACCTGCCAGTAGCCTTTAGTAAGGTCGAGAGTGGAAAAGTACCTGGCATGACCCAGTCTCTCAATTAACTCGTCGACGCTCGGCATTGGGTATGCGTCAAATTTTGACACGTCATTTAGCTTCCGGAAGTCGTTACAGAAGAGCAGAGAGCCATCAGGTTTTGGTATCAGCACGATAGGGCTGGACCATTCGCTTTTCGACTCCTCAATTACTCCGAGGTCTAGCATTTTCTTGACCTCCTCTGAGATGGCTCGCCTGCGGGCTTCTGGAACCCTGTATGGTTTCAACTGAACCTTTACCCCTGGTTCAGTTATAATGTCGTGTTTTATGACACCAGTACGCCCTGGTATATCGGAGAACACATCCGCATTACGTCGTATAAATTCCCTAGACTCTTGCTGTTGGGACTTGGACAGGGACCCTGATACACACACCTCTGGGACCTCACCATGGGGGGGTGCTCACTGCAGTCAGGGCTTCTCTGTCCTTCCATGGCTTAATTAGGTTTACATGGTACAACTGTTCTGGTTTCCGCCTACCTGGCTGGTATACCTTATAATTTACCTCTCCGACTTTCTCAATTATTTCATAGGGCCCTTGCCATTTTGTTAGGAATTTACTTTCTAGGGTGGGCACCAACACTAGTACCCGATCCCCAGGGTTGAAGGTTCTCACCTTGGCGGACCGGTTATATACCCGGCTTTGGGCTTCTTGAGCCTGCTGTAAATGTTCTCTAACAATGGGCATGACCGAGATGTGTTCAATAACACTTCTGTAAGGGGTGGACTCGTGCTCCCAGGTCTCCTTGGCTATATCAAGGAGCCCCCGTGGATGTCTACCATAAACTAATTCAAAGGGAGAGAACCCAGTGGAGGATTGTGGGACTTCACGGACTGAGAACATTAAATATGGCAGCAGACAGTCACAGTCCTTCCCATCCTTATTGACTACCTTTTTTAGCATGCTTTTTAGGGTCTTATTAAATCTCTCAACCAGACCATCCGTCTGTGGGTGGTACACAGACGTCCGTAAGTGCTTAATATTCAGCAGCTTACACAATTCCTTCATGACCTTTGACATAAAGGGGGTTCCTTGGTCCGTCAGGATCTCTTTTGGTATGCCCGTGCGGGAGAACATGTGAAGTAGTTCCTTTGCAATACCCTTGGATGACGTATTGCGTAAAGGAACGGCTTCGGGGTAACGGGTGGCATAGTCTACAACCACTAATATATGTTGGTGACCCCGGGCAGATTTTACCAAGGGCCCAACTAGGTCCATAGCGATCCGCTCAAACGGCACCTCTATGATGGGCAAGGGCACTAAGGGGTTCCGGTAATGGGGCATAGGAGCTGTTATTTGACACTCCGGGCACGACTCACAGTAACGTTTTACATCACCATGTACCCCAGGCCAAAAAAAACGTTGAAGGATGCGTTCCCTAGTCTTTTCGCTCCCGAGATGACCTCCCAGCACATGCTTGTGCGCCAGGTCTAAGACCATCCTATGATAGGACTGAGGTACCACCAGCTGTTCCACAACCTCCCCTCGGACCTTGTCAACCTGATACAACAATTCTTGGTTGACTGCCAGGTGTGGAAACACAGTATCAGCCCCTGGAAATTGAGGTTCCCCATTTATCACTTTAACATTTTCCCTGGCTTTTACTAAGGTGGGGTCTCGGAGCTGCTCAGTTCCGAAATTGGCACGTGAGACCTCTAAGTCAGGCATAGCAACTACTTCATCCTGTACCTCCGTCTCACCCGCCAATACTGTTAAGGGAAAGTTATCCCCATTCTCTTGGGTCACCCCTACTGCTGGAACCGTACCCTCAGGGTCAAACGGTTCTGGACACACATCATACACATTTGCATTATCATGAACCTTATTGCAGACGACCCTCGGTGTCGCCACAAGTCCCAAAATAGGGGAAAGTCTCTCCCGAGGATCACGGTGTGCATTAAGGATTTTACGACGCCCACCTCATGGGTGGCAAGTCCACACGGAGTCTCACATCTTACAAGGGCAATAGGATACTCCTTGGTGTCCCCATGCACACACACCATCTCCATGCGACGGCCGGTGACAGTTGTGGGATCGACCAAGCTGGAATGCACCAGCGTAACAAAGCTCCCTGAGTCCAGTAGAGCTGTCACCGCAAAGTCATTCACCTTTATGTGACATAATGGTCGATCAGTCTCTGACGCAGTCTCTGCAGAACATACTGGCCGTGCGAACATCGACCTCCGCCGGGCAGAGTCAGTCCATTGGTTCCACGGTAAGTGGACAGTTGGGGGCAATATGCCCGGGCTCACGACAGCGCCAACACAGTATGGGGCCCCGGTCCCCTTGGGGTTCTACCCGGGACCCGAATGTCCATTTGGGGCTCCTCCTCTGCCCCAAACGATCCCCCTCTGAGCCGCCTCCCCTTGGGACACTTTTGACACCCCTTACATACGGAACAGTCTTACCAGGTGTTCCGGCCGACTTGCTGTTCCCGGGGTTGGAACGTTGAGGAGGCACGGCTTGCAGTAAGTCCTCCGTGGCTTTATACCTCTCGACAAGGCTCACGAGTTGGTCCACATCCTGGGGACCCCCTTGTCCCACCCAGCGCTGAATTGCGGGGGGCAACGAGCGGATGAACTTGTCCAGAACCACTTTTTGTACGATCTCCGCCGGGGACGACTCCTCTGGTTGCAGCCACTTTCTCACCAGGTGGAACAGGTCGTACATCTGGGAGCGAGCTGGTAGGTCGTCCGTGAAAGTCCAGGCGTGTACGCGTCGGGCCCGCACATGGGTGTCCACACCCAAGCGTGCCAGGATCTCACCTTTGAGCTTATTGTAGTCCTTGGCATCCTGCTCACCGAGGTCAAAATAGGCCTTTTGGGGTTCTCCTGTCAGGAAAGGCGCTACTACCTCAGCCCACTGAGGCGCTGGTAATTTCTCCCTCTCGGCCACTCTCTCAAAGACTGCCAGATAGGCCTCGATGTCATCGGTGGCCGTCATCTTTTGTAAGGCCGCCTGTACTGCGGTACGGGTGGTGGGGAGCGAACCAGACGACCTCTGCACACTTTGCGCCAGGAGAGCATTAGTCTCGGCCTGAGCTCTCATGGCCTCCTCATGGACCTTTTGCTGGGTCGCTGTCACTTGTTGCTGCTGGGCCAACGCTTGCTGTTGCTGCACGTTAACTTGCACCAGCTGCTTTATCAGTTCTTCCATCTTGGCCGTGTCTGGTTGCTGCGCCGTTGCAGCTTTCACCCAGGACATGACGGTTACAGCACTCTCCCGTCAATCTCAGTTGGACGGTTGCCCTTAGCAACGGTTCTCCAGCTGCTGCAGCAAAATGTCCATTAATTGGTGTATGTCTCTTTAAGACCGCTGCCCGCATCCAAACACCATATGTGAGGGATTAGCGTTTAGGATCGGTAGCAACCTGGGCATAAGCAGTCAGAGACAGTGACACTTGGGATAAAGTCTTTAGTCCAGGCTTCGCCTGGGTTTATTTTCAAGCAAACAAAGCAAAATACAGGCCTTTACTTCAGGCCAACAGAAAGTAAATCCTGCTCGTCTGAGCACTTACTAAACATGGAGCATCCCTGTCTACACACTGGTAACCAAATGGTATCTGCGCACAGCCAGCCAGGACTCTCAGACCTGCAAAGGTCTCAGCTCTCCTCTAGGCCCTGTAGGCCCAGGCTTTATAAGGCCTGGTACCAGCCTCACCTGGTACGTGGGAGTGGCCATCCCACCCTTCGCTTTGACCACTCCAGGAAAAGCCGGCCCGGATTATGCGGCTTGGAGCCACTTACACACTACAACGTGTCAGTAACTTAATGTTACTGACACCCGACTGCCGGCTTCCTCCACCGAGCCCAGGCTGCTCGGTGGCACGTATCTGCCCAAGTGCTCCTCAAAGCCTCATAGGAGAGCATCCTAGGCGAAATATATCTGCCCTCCAGCACTTTGCCGGTCACCTTCTCACATATGACATGAGATACTTTGTCAAATGTTTTACTGTAGTCAAGATATACTATATCCACTGCATTTGCCTCATCAACCCAGTCGGTGATTCTTTCATAAAAGGAAATTAGATTCGTCTGGCATGACTTGTTTGTTACAAACACATGCTGGCTCTGGTTAATTACTCAATTTTTATCCAAGTACTTGCATACATACGGTTTGATAATTTGTTCAAAGATCTTTCCCGGTATAGAAGTCAGGCTCAAGGGCCTATAGTTTTCTGGATCCACCTTCTTCATTTTTTTTTTTGAAGATGGGGACAACATTTGCCCTTTTCCAATCTTCTGAGACTTCTCCTATTCTCCAGGAATTTTCAAAGATTATGGCGAGTGGCTCAGCAATTACTTCTGCTGCTTCCTTTAGTATCCTAGGATGTAATTCATCTGGACCTTAAGACTTGAATTCATTTAAGTTAGCTAAGTGTTCCCTCACCATTTCTCTGTTTATAGATAGACTGCATTCTTTTATTCCCCCAATAGCACAGGGAAGGTCAGTTGCTGTTGCATCTACTTTCTGAGAGAACATGCCCTACAGTTTCTGCAGACCGCATTATATTCTTCTTTAGATGTTCCCCCCTCTTTTCATGTTCTAAATCTTTATGATGTGTGCAAGTTCTGTCTGTATTCATCCATCTTGGTCTCTAGATGCTACCCATTCTTCCTTCTTTTAGGGTTTGTTAATGATTGTGCTTTGGGAATCTCATTTCCCAATATTTCCCAATCTTATTGGACATTTCTGTCCTTAAGAACATCCAAATTCTTCCTACCCTCTTTCTGAGACCATTAAAATTTGCCTTTCTGAAATCCAAACTTGAGGTCTGAATTATCTCATGTCTTCCTCCCCTTTCCATTCAGAATTCAAGGATAGCATGATCACCGCCTCTTAAGGTCCCAGCCACCCTTACTTCCTCAACCATTCCCTCCCTATTGGTAAGAATTAGGTCCAAGATAGCACATCCCCTTGTTTTCTCCTCTACCTTTTGGAAGATAAAGTTGTCAGCAAGAGCGGATAAGAATTTCTTGGATTCATTACTTTTACCGGAGAGTTTCCCAACAAATGTCTGGATAGTTAAAATCTACAGTGATCACGATGTCATGCTTCTTTCAGAGCTTCGCCATCTGATGTAGATTTTGAATTGTAGTAGAGTGTTATAGAATCATAGAATAGTAGAGTTGGAAGGCCTCCAGGGTCATCTGGTCTGACCCCCTGCTCAGTGTAGTTTTCACTTAATCATACCTGACAGATATTTGTCCAAATGTTGGGATTCTTTCACACAACATTTTTCAGTATACTATGGCTGTATGTCTTGGTGTTCTGGTTGAATCACAGAAACTGCTATTTAGATGAAACACTGAACAGAACTGTAGACTTTAATGTGTCAGAGAGAGCATAATTGAAATCATTATTTTGCTATACTGTTTAGTACTTTAAAAAATGAGCAAAGTAAAGATGACCATGTGAAACAGAGGTATCTATGTCTCTGACTCATTAACCCCTTAACGCTAAAGGATGTACAGTCATGTCCTGCAGCGTTAGGGTATGTATGAAGGGAGATCGCGCAGCTGTTTCTTACAGTAGACACCTGGCGGCAACAGCTCTGATGAGCCCAACGTCCGATTGAAACTGTTAACTGCATTAAATGCTGCTGTCAATTTTGACAGTGGCATTTAAATCCCCTGAATATTGCACGGCCCCCCGCGATGACATCGCAGGGGGACATCCAGGTGTCATGGCAGCTGGGGGGCCTTCTGAAAGGCCCCATGGCTGTCCTGTAGAATGCCTATCAAGGCATCATTTCCGTGGGGTGGCTTGATAGACTGCCTGCCTGATCACATTATGATATATCGTGCTATGGCATTACATAATACTGCAGGAGCAATCAAAGCATCGCAAGTTCTTGTCCCCTCTGAAAATTAAAAAATAAAATTAACAAAAATACATATTTGGTATAGCCGCGTCCGTAAAAGTCCAAACTATCGAAGTAATGCATTATTTATCCTGCACGATGAACGTTGCCAGAAAAAAAATAAACTAATAGAACACCAGAAATGCACTTTTTTGGTCAACCTGTCTCCAAGGAAAAATGAAATAAAAAGCGATCAAAAAGACTTATGTATTCCATGAGCCCTGGCACAACTTTGTCGATGGAAAAATAAATAAGTTATTGCGCTCAGAATATGGCGGCAGAAAATTTAAAAAAAATTAAATGTCTTTTTTTTTTTGTACTACATTTATTTTCTTCAAACAAACTATATGTATGGTATCATAGTAATCATACTGACCCAAAGAATAAAGTTATTTTATTTTTGTTGCAGTTTGTGCACTGTAGAGACAAAACGAACTGAAAGATGGCGGAATTCGTTTGTGTTTTTTTTCATTTAACTGCACTTTGAATAGAAAGTGGGGGGAAAAGACCAGCATCATTAAGGGTTTTTTTTTTTTTATTTTCCATTTTTGAACCTTCACCTGTCTTGTTATCTCCCCAGCCCTGATGAATGTGGTGCTGGTGGTGGTTTGGACTTAATAAGACTCCTGGCTTATGTAAAGCGAGTAGCTTACTGTACTATACTATTTCCTTAAACGGACACAATCCTCACCTTTGAGCACCATAAACTAAGTTATGGCGCTCAAAGGTGCTGTAGTGGGGTATCCATGGAGGTATCTTCCATAATTACCAGATGCCCTGTTCCAACACTGTGCCGCCGCGACTTCAGCTCTC
This sequence comes from Eleutherodactylus coqui, assembly GCF_035609145.1. Taxonomy (NCBI): domain Eukaryota; kingdom Metazoa; phylum Chordata; class Amphibia; order Anura; family Eleutherodactylidae; genus Eleutherodactylus; species Eleutherodactylus coqui. Next base: position 272,145,808 of record NC_089837.1, on the reverse strand, counting down.
ACCACCAGCGTGACTTTCTGCACACATACTTCTCATAGAGATGAATGGGAGGGAGATGCGAGTGCAGAAAAAGCTAACTTGCAGGCATGCACTGACTTCACGGGGACACCATGATGGAACATGCCACTTGATATATATGAAACACAGCTTCCTGTACTCCCACATTTGAACCCCATAGCTTACTTTATGGGGATCGAATGGATTACTGTGTCCATTTAATTCCCATTGATGTCAGTGGGAGTTACGGAAACAGCATAACAATTTCCACTCTGCTGTTTCTGTAAGTCCCGACTGCCGCAATTGACTCGGTCAGAGTTGATAATGAATACAGTTTTTGGCAATTCAGATGAAACCCCGAAACTGAAAGCCATAGAATAGTGAAAAACGCTGTGTGAAAAAAGCTTTAGGCTGCGTTCTCACAAGACTGAAATCTCGTGACTTGGCCGCACACACAAATCGTGAGATTTCCATGGAAGAGCCGCAGCTTCAAAACCCTATGAAGTTTTACAGCGGGTTTTGGAGCGGTTTGGCCGCCGACATTCCGATGCAGCTTTCTCTCCCCATAGAGAGGAGTGAGGCCGTAGCGGAAAAAAAGAATTGACATGCAACAGAATTGAATTCCGCGCCGCATGTTCGTTTCCGCCCGGCTATGCTGCAACGGATTGTCCGCCTGTGTGGACAAGATTTTTGCAAAATCTCGTCCACATGGCTGGCTAATCCCGGCATTAGGAGCCGCAGGCGGAATTGCCGCACGGTAAGTCCGCGTAGCAATTCCGTCCCATGTGAACGCAGCCTTAAGCATCTGATTCCGAATACATGGAATGAAGTAACTGGAATACCCAGAGAGGCTGACCAAATTGGGATTATTTACCCTGGAAAAAAGGCGGCTAAGAGGCGATCAAATAACTATGTATAAATACATGAGGGGAAAATACAAGGATCTCTCCCACGATCTGTTTATACCCTGGACTGCGACAGTAACAAGAAGGCATCCGCTACGTCTAGAAGAAAGTGGGTTTCATCACCAACACAGAAGGTGGTTTTTTTTACTGTAAGAGCAGTGAGACACTGGAACTCTCTGTCTGAGGACGTGGTGATGGCAAAATCCATCCCCCAAAAGGGCTAATTGGCTCCTGTCTTTTGTTTTTTTTTTGCCTTCCTCTGGATCAACAACATAGGAGGATAAACAAGCTGAACTAGATAGACATTGTCTTCATTCAGCCTTACATACTACGTTACTATGTTATATTTCTGATTCCTATTATTTATCATTGGTCAAACATGTGCATACACAGTGAAACAAAAAAAAAATTGGACACAATTATCTCTATCTGCAAACGTAAATGCTCTTTTCCCCAAATTTAACTTTTACGTATGTTTTGAAAGGCTCATGAAAGCTTTATGTCCATAGATTTGTGAATCTGGGACTTAAGAACAGCAGTACTATAATTTGAAGAGGTTCTTTGCTGTACTGCTAATCTTCATTATTTTTTCTTGTTTTTTTCACAAAGTTTTTCTTTTATGAGGTATAAGTTTTCACCAGCTTTATATATGCTTTTTATGTAAACTCGTTTCTCATGACAGGAATTGATGTCAACATAACGGACAATAAAGGAATGACGGCGCTTGACATTGTGCAGGAATTGCCGTCTCAAAAGAGCCAGCAGATAGCTTCACTTATACAGGGTAAGGCTTCATTCACACGAGCGTATATTGGCCGCGCTTTCACGCCCAGCCCATAAGCGCTGCCCAGTTGATGCATTGCTTTACAATGCATCAGTTCAGATGGAGATGTATTCCCGTGGTGTAAAAGCCCTCCGCTGGCGAAGATGGCACATTCGGCCAGGCGCTTTTGCGCCAGCCAGGAAAGATGGTTCAGGAACTAGATTCCTGGCCGGAATACGAAAAGGGATGGGGGAGATGAGTTTAGCAGTGTGTCTGCTAAACTCTAACTCCCTTCCCTCCTTCTCTCTGCCCCTTGCTGGATGTTTGCAATGGGAGGGGAAGAGGCGGGAGATAGTTACTAAGCTCCCACCTCCTCGCATTGCTGGCAGCCATAAATGGGCAGAGAAGGGGCAGGAGCTTAGCACACTAGTTCCCGCCACCTTCGCTTGCCGAGAGGGGCAAGAAAGGGGGAGTCTGTTTAGCAAAGCTAAACAGCAGATTTGTGTGTTATCTACGTGATTTTTGGTTTGCGCTGTGGCTACGCTTGTGTGAAAGAGCCCTAAGACAGCTGTTTTCACATATTTGTACATATAAGCATTTTCAGTTTATTTGCGGCAATTTATTTTTTAACAGCATTTTAACTTGAGCCAAATTATCATCATGATATAGGCATGAATGCACAAGTGCATAACTGTGCTATCTGTGCTGATTAATTGCATTGCAGAGCAAGTAGTGATCCAGGTAAAACATCTTGTTTATTAATTATGTTTAGCAAATGGGAAGAGGGGGGAATATCTAAAGAAGAACATAATGCGGTCTGCAGAAATTGTGGGGCAAATGTCAGAAAAGCTAATAATGAATTGAGGCATGCAACAGAGGCAAAAAGCAATAAAAAAGGATTTTGGGGTATGTCAAAAGCAAATGAAAAGTCAAAGATACTATAGGATGTTTACAGGATGAAAATGGTGAATTTGTTAAAAATGATGTTGAGAAGGCCGAACTTTTAAATTCCTGTTTTGTATCTGTTTTCTCTCAGAAAGTAGAAGGAACAACTACTGATCTTCCCTGTGCTATTCGGGGAATAAAAGAATGCAGGCTATCTGTAAGCAGAGAAATGGTGAGGAAACACTTAGCTAACTTCAATGAATTCAAGTCTCAAGGTCCAGATGAATTACATCCTAGGATACTAAAGGAAGCCACAGAAGTAATTGCTGAACCACTTGCCATAATCTTTGAAAATTCCTGGAGAACAGAAGTCCCAGAAGGTTGGAAAAGGCCAAATGTTGTCCCTATCTTTAGAAAAGGGAAGAAGGTGGATCCAGGAAACTACAGGCCTGTGAGCCTGACTTCTATACCGGAAAACATCTTTGAACAAATTATTAAACAGCATGCATGCAAATACTTGGGAAAAAAAGGAGTAATTAACCAGAGCCAGCATAGCATGGTTTTGTAACAAACAAGTCATGCCAGACAAATCTAATTTCCTTTTATGACAGAATCACCGAGTGAGTTCATCAGGCAAATGCGGTGGTATAGTATATCTTGACTTTTAGTAAAACATTTGACAAAGTATCTCATACCACACTTATTGAAAAAATGACCAAATATGGGATTGACAAGACAACTGTTAGGTGGATTCACAACTGGCTAAGTGATCATACTCAGAGTAGTAGTAAATGCCTGCCCATGTAAGAGGAAGAAAGGATCAAGTGGGGTAACACAAGGCTCTGTTCTAGGCCCAGTGTTGTTCAACATTTTTATAAACTATCTGAAGGGGGGAATTTATAGGAAATTGATCAGATTTGCTGATGACACAAAGCTAGGAGGGATAGCTAACCCTAGAGAAAGAGAGAGTATTTAAAAAGATCTACAAAAGCTTGAACACTGAGCGTCGATTAACAGAATGGCATTGAACAAGGAGAAATTTAAAGTCTTACATCTGGGCAAGTAAAATGTAAAAAAAAAACATACAGAATTGGAGGAATTTGGTTAAGCAGCAGTACATATGAAAAAGACTTGAGTATACTAATAGATCACAGACTGAACATAAGTCAACAGAAAGATGGAGGAAAAATCTGCTGCCTACTAGTATGTAATGTAAACCACGCTCAGCATAGCTGCAATATGCGATTACTTAGTGGGAGTGGGTGAGGTGAGTAGACTATTGCCTGATGGCCAGCAGTACAAATGGAGTTAGGAGTAGTCCTAACTCCATTCGTACTGCTGGCCATCAGGCATTGGTGGGTGGGTAAGGCTGCGTTCACACATGAAATTTTTTTCCGCAATTAAAAAAACACAATATGCAATGTGTGAACACAGCCTAAAGGTCCATTTAGACAACGATTATCGATCAAAATTCTCTCCAAAAGCCATCTTTGGAGCGATAATCGTTGCATCTAAACGCGCATCCATCATATACTGTTCACGCACCTTTCATTCATCGGTGATTTCTAGCAATTTCTCAGCGGGCGGCACTGATAACATTCTTTCAGCTGGTATCCTACTGGCAATTCTAGGGACACTAGTTGAAAGCTCTGAGAACAATGCAGCTGTTTGCATATACAAAGCAGCTGCTTTGTTCACGGAGCTATGGCGACGGTATTCAGCTTCACCTGCATTAAATCTTAAGTAGCTAATTAGCTACTTAGAGTTATGCAAAGATGATCACTCATACTGTTGTTTGAGCGAATTCTGAGTGATTATCGTTGCATGTAAATGGATCTTAAGCCTGTGAATTTCATTATACTGGTGGGAGGGAAGGCTGTGCATATAATTATACTTGGGAGTGGGACGGGGGAGCCTGTGCACCTAATTATACTGGATGCGGGATGGAATTATACTACAGGGAGGTAAATGTGAAACCTAATTATACTGTGAGGGGGGTATCTCTGGATGGAATTATTTTTGTAAATAGGGGCAGTATAATAGTTATATAGTTACATTCTTGTACATAGGGAGCAGTATATTAATAAGCAATTATATTAATTTCATTTTTGTGCATTGAGGGCAGTATTATAGTAGTTTTATTTTGGTACTTCGCAGTCGTAGTATAGTTTAAAGGGGTTGTCTCACGCCGAAACAGGTTTTTTTTTTTATTCAATAGGCCCCCCGTTCGGCGCGAGACAAACCCGATGCATGTGTTAAAAAAAAAAAAACGGGTAGTACTTACCCGAATCCCCGCGCTGCGGCGACTTCTTCCTTCTTCTTACTTACCTTAGTAAGATGGCCGCCGGGATCTTCACTGTGCGGTCCATTGCCGATTCCAGCCTCCTGATTGGCTGGAATCGGCACACGTGACGGGGCGGAGCTACGAGGAGCAGCTCTCCGGCACGAGCGGCCCCATTCAGAAGAGAGAAGACCGCACAGCGCAAGCGCGTCTAAAATCGCCAGAAGAGGCGATTTTAGACGGATCCATGGCGACGAGGACGCCAGCAACGGAACAGGTAAGTGAATAACTTCTGTATGGCTCATAATTAATGCACGATGTATATTACAAAGTGCATTAATATGGCCATACAGAAGTGCATAACCCCAAATGCTTTCATGAGACAACCCCTTTAATGTAGCTAATATATGGCTACCTAATATTGGCTGTAAAAAAAAAATAAAAGGGGGATTTAGAAGGAGAAGAAAGCTCCAGGCATTGCATACAGCAGGACTTATTTATTAGAATATTAATAAGTACCTAAATTTGGCGAAAATTTTAACATTTGATTCTAACACTTTTTAAGCCCTGCAATGACTTTCTCTTTATTCTTCTTGACTAATTATTCTCTAGTTTAGTGTTTTGCAAACATCCTTGTCACTATTAGTGGTATGAGGTGGTACTTGCAGACTGATAAGTCATGCTCTGCCAGTATGACAAATCCACAGGTCGCATCACAAGGTTTGCTTTGTCACCCAACACAGTCTTAGGAACAGGCAGCAGATACCAGAACAAAAGCCCGTTAGACGAAGAGAGTTGGACAGGGCCGCAGGAGGGCATCAACCCAGCATCAGGACCAGTATTTGCTCCTTTATGCAGGGAAGAACAGCAGCGGCACTGCAAAAGCCCTACAGAAGGACCTCTAGTAGGCTACTGGTCTGCATGTTTCTGATCAAACTGTTAGAAATAGACTCCATAAGGGTGGCGGCAAGTTGGACAAGCGTCCTGTAGATGGGTCTGTGCTCACAACACTAAACCGAACAGATCATTTAATGTTCACCAGAGAATACCAGAATTGACAGGTCCACTATTCTCTTCACAGAAGATAGCAGGATCATTCCAAGCACATGTGACAGACGTAAATAAGTCTGGAGACGTCTTGATGTAAGTTATGCTGCCAGCATAATCCTCCTGCACGACTGGTTTGGCAGTGGGTCTCTGGTCTTGGAAGGCATATCCTTGGAGGGTCAAACAAACATTGACAATGATACCCTTACTGCTAGGTACCAAGGTGAAAAGCTCTAAATCTTTGAAAGACCTTACACTGGTTCAGGACAATGCCTGGTTTCATGCGACCAGAGTATGTTGACAGTTCCTGGATGATGAAGGCATTAATGGCATTGACTATTCTTCATGTTCTCAAGACCTGAATACAATTAAGAACCTCTGGGACACTTTGTATCCGTGCATTAGCACTACAAACTGTCCACCAAGTAGCACTACAAACTGTCCAGGAGATCAACAATTCATTGAACCAGGTCTGGAAAGAGATTCTCCCCAGGATGCCATCTGCTGTCTTATCAGGAGCAAGCCCAGACATTGTAGGGAGTGCATACGAGGGGCTGCTGATAATTCTTTGGCTTTGTGTTCTTTTTTTGTTTCTATGGTAACGAATGTTACATGGCTGCTACGGATGACTGGTTTGAGGCACTACCGAAATCCTTTTTGCAAAGCTTACAGAACTTGGAATACCGATGTAAGAAGTGTGTTAACATCAGGGGAGAGTATATGGAATAAATGTAAAGTTTCATCTACCTATCTCGTTTCTTTCTGGGTAAAGCCAAAGTCTAATCAGCAGCCCCTCATACAAGCAGCATACACACTACTGAGTCATGTTATAAGTTGCCGTGATAAAATGGAAGCAAACGATTTCTGGGTGCATATGGAATCCAGCCCTGAAATTGCTTGATAAGTGTTGATATGTCCTTTATTCTCAACAAATTACACAATTTCTAAGAAAAAAAGACTTTCAACTTGAATCTTTAGTTCGAGATCCAAAGTGCAATTTAAAAATTCCCTTAATTTTTTTCAAAGCAGATATATGCTGATTTGTGTGCATCCGGTTAAAACTGGATTTTACTGCAAACTTCACGCTTTGCAGTGCAATGGGCGCAGTTTATGGCAATTCTGTGGATTTGAAAATGTGCGGTATGATCTTTAATCCACATGGTTTTAAATATTCAGTTTACATGAACTGGACTTTAAATTCTAGTAGGTGTTTGTTGCAGAATCTGCACCAAAAACCTACAACAAATTTGTTATTTCTAAATATGGGCATAGAAGAATCATAGAATCACAGAATGGTAGAGTTAGAAGGGACCTCCATGGTCATTTGGTCCAACCCCTTACTCAGTGCAGGATTCACTAAATCATCATAGACAGATATTTGTCCAGCCTTTGTTTAAACACTTCCATTGAAGGAGAACTCGCCACCTCCCATGATGACCTGTTCCACTCCTTGATCACCCTCACTGTCAGAAAGTTTTTTGGAATATCTAATTTGTGTCTCCTCCCTTTCAGTTTCATCCCATTGCTTCTAGTCTTTCCTTGTGCAAATGAGAATAGGGTTGATCCCTCTGCACTGTGACAGCCCTTCAGATATTTATAGACTGCTATTAAATCTCCTCTCAGCCGCCTTTTTTACAAGCTAAACATTCCCAGAACCTTTAACCAGTCCTCATAGGACATGATTTGCAGACCGCTCACCATCTTGGTAACTCTTCTCCTAGCTTTGTGCCGTCAGCAAATTTGATCAGTTTCCCATAAATTCCCTCCTCCAGATAGTTTCTTAAAATGTTGAAGAGCACTGGGCCTAGAACAGAGCCTTGTGGTACCCCACTTGATACATTTTGTCACTTGGATGTGCAGCCATTTATGACTGTTCTTTGAGTACGATCACTCAGCCAGTTATGAATCCACCTAACAGTTGCCTTGTCAATCTCATATTTGTCAAATGCATCTCATACCATTCTTATTGATAAAATTACCAAACTTTTATTAAAGTACTATATCTAACTACCGCATTTCCCTGATCAACCCAGTCCATGATTCTGTCATATAAGGAAATTAGATTCGTCTGGCATGACTTGTTTGTTACAAAACCATGCTTGCTCTGGTTAATTACTCCATTTTCATCCAAGTACTTGCATACATGCTGTTTAATAATTTATTCAAAGATCTTTCCTGGTATAGAAGTCAGGCTCACAGGCCTGTAGTTTCCTGGATCCACCTTCTTTACTTTTTTTTGAAGTTAGGGACAACATTTGGCCTTTTCCAATCTTCTGCGACTTCTCCTGTTCTCCAGGAATTTTCAGAGATACTGGCTTTTAGCTCTGCTTCTTCCTTTAGTAACCCTAGGATGTAAGTCATCTGAACCTGGAAACTTGAATTATTTGTTGGCAAAGTGTTCCCTCACCATAGGGTCATTCCATGTTAAGTGGACTAATGGTCCCTGCTCGACCACCTTCAACTTTGCTAAAATTTTTACATAATGTTCATATACCAGCTGTATTTAGTTCTGCAAAGTTTCAGCTTGGTGTATAGCTTAGTTGAGGCACCAGAGCATTTGCATAAAAGTAACTCCCTCCCCTCACAGAAGTCGCTTGGAGTTTGTGTCGCTACTGTTTTTGATCTAAGGAAGCTAACTCCCTGAAACACTTCATTTGGTCAAAATTTGTGTAGAATTTGACAATTTTACAAGGTTTTTACTGGCTTGGTGGCTAATAAGGCCCAAAGTGGCTGGTAAATGTTGTAGTGACAAAATTGTTCGCAAGTTGAGGAACCTATAACTTAAATAGCTTAAATAAGCTGGAATTTGGAGTAGTAAAAGCGCCTACCAAAGCTCTGTTAAACTGGCTTGTTTTTTGCATACATACTATTTTAAATTGGTAAAAAAAAAGTTATTTTGCTTTGTTCCGTTAGAAAAAACATGTTTTAATGTATCTGTTCCTTTTGTTTCATGTTGGTGTCTTTCCACTTGATAGGAAAAATTCAGTTAAAATAGTGGGATGAAGGTGGTGTATAAACACTATGTAAAACTTTCAGCAAAATTTAAGGTGGTAGAGCAGGGATGCTCTCCCAAATTGGGCCAGTTGGCATGGAATAACCCCACATCTCTTCTTATAGATAGCCTGCATTCGTTTATTCCTTCAATAGCACAAGGTGGTTGATCCAACTACTTTCTGAGAGAAAATGCATATAAAATGAGAATTTAAAAGTTTGGCCTTCATCATTTTTAACCAATCCATCATTTTCATCCTGCAAACTTCGTATAGCATCTTTGACATTTTTTTTTGCTTTTGACTTACCGCTATTGCTTTTGTCAGGGTATGCAAAATTGTGGTCATATTAGTGACCACTTTGACTGCCATATTAAGCTCAGAATTGTGTCTGTCAACCACCTTCAAAATCCTTTCCTTTTTTGGTGGTTGTCTTGCTCTTGCCCCTTCAGTTACCTATTACCACTTTAATTTGCACCAAAACTGGTTAAAATGATTCAGAATAGCTAATATGTTATTGAATGCTAAAGTGTTCCCTTCTTGTTTTTTTCAGCAATGTATATCAGCAGGGATATTTTCTTGCCCCATAAAAATGTGCTGCTGTTAAAATAGAATTATAGGTTGTATATGGTTACGTATACATTAATTTTGTATTCCTTATACTTTCTGTATTTACTTGTGTCTTAAAGGCCACAATTTAGTGAGATCAGCAGGAAAAGAATCTAAACTGCAATCCACACCATTGGCCAGTACATCCATTTGTATCGATTCTCAAGGGGGTAAAGTAACGTAAATTAAGTGACCTGTATTACTGCTTTTATATTTATTTACTAGATTTAAATTTAAAAAATCTGCCAGTCACACTATGAAAGTATCTGGCTGATTTTTCTTTTATCTGATTGTGTTCTTTAATTCATTGAATGCCCTTTTACACGCAACGATTATCACTCAATTTGTCCAAATGCCGAAAATGAGCGAAATGTAAAAGCGGCCATCATGCACTGTCGTTTGAACGATTAATTTTTGTTCACTTAAATTCCATCGTTCAGCTGCTGAAAGACTAAGCAAATGCATTCCATTTAAATGCATGATGCTTACCT
>NC_089837.1:272085840-272130840 GCF_035609145.1 Eleutherodactylus coqui | reverse complement strand
CACTGACTGGCTGGCTGGCTGGCTCACTCACTGACTGACTGGCTGGCTGGCTCACTCACTGACTGACTGACTGACTGACTGACTGGCTCACTCACTGACTGACTGACTGACTGGCTCACTGACTGACTGACTGACTGACTGACTGACTGACTGACTGACTGACTGGCTCACTCACTGACTGACTGGCTCACTCACTGACTGACTGACTGACTGGCTCACTCACTGACTGACTGGCTCACTGACTGACTGACTGACTGACTGGCTCACTCACTGACTGACTGGCTCACTCACTGACTGACTGGCTCACTCACTGACTGACTGACTGACTGACTGGCTCACTCACTGACTGACTGACTGACTGGCTCACTCACTGACTGACTGACTGACTGGCTCACTCACTGACTGACTGACTGACTGGCTCACTCACTGACTGACTGACTGACTGGCTCACTCACTGACTGACTGACTGACTGGCTCACTCACTGACTGACTGACTGACTGGCTCACTCACTGACTGACTGACTGACTGGCTCACTCACTGACTGACTGACTGACTGGCTCACTCACTGACTGACTGACTGACTGGCTCACTCACTGACTGACTGACTGACTGACTGGCTCACTCACTGACTGACTGACTGACTGGCTCACTCACTGGCTGGCTGGCTGGCTCACTGACTGACTGACTGACTGACTGACTGACTGACTGGCTCACTGACTGACTGACTGGCTCACTGACTGACTGACTGGCTCACTGACTGACTGACTGACTGACTGACTGACTGACTGACTGACTCACTCACTGACTGGCTCACTCACTCACTGACTGGCTCACTCACTCACTGACTGACTGACTGACTGACTGGCTCACTCACTCACTGACTGACTGACTGACTGGCTCACTCACTCACAGACTGACTGACTGGCTCACTCACTCACTGACTGACTGACTGACTGGCTCACTCACTCACTGACTGACTGACTGGCTCACTCACTCACTGACTGACTGACTGGCTCGCTCACTCACTGACTGACTGACTGACTGGCTCGCTCACTCACTGACTGACTGACTGGCTCGCTCACTCACTGACTGACTGGCTCGCTCACTCACTGACTGACTGACTGGCTCACTGACTGGCTCACTGACTGGCGCACTGACTGGCGCACTGACTGGCGCACTGACTGACTGGCGCACTGACTGACTGGCGCACTGACTGACTGGCGCACTGACTGACTGGCTGGCTGACTGACTGACTGGCTCACTCACTGACTGACTGACTGACTGACTGGCTCACTCACTGACTGACTGACTGACTGGCTCACTCACTGGCTGGCTGGCTGGCTCACTGACTGACTGACTGACTGACTGACTGACTGACTGACTGGCTCACTGACTGACTGACTGGCTCACTGACTGACTGACTGGCTCACTGACTGACTGACTGACTGACTGACTGACTCACTCACTCACTCACTGACTGGCTCACTCACTCACTGACTGGCTCACTCACTCACTGACTGACTGACTGACTGACTGGCTCACTCACTCACTGACTGACTGACTGACTGGCTCACTCACTCACTGACTGACTGACTGGCTCACTCACTCACTGACTGACTGACTGGCTCACTCACTCACTGACTGACTGACTGGCTCACTCACTCACTGACTGACTGACTGGCTCACTCACTCACTGACTGACTGACTGGCTCACTCACTCACTGACTGACTGACTGGCTCACTCACTCACTGACTGACTGACTGGCTCACTCACTCACTGACTGACTGACTGGCTCACTCACTCACTGACTGACTGACTGGCTCACTCACTCACTGACTGACTGACTGGCTCACTCACTCACTGACTGACTGACTGGCTCGCTCACTCACTGACTGACTGACTGGCTCGCTCACTGACTGACTGACTGACTGACTGACTGGCTCACTCACTGACTGACTGACTGGCTCATTCACTGACTGACTGGCTCACTCACTGACTGACTGACTGACTGGCTGGCTGACTGACTGACTGGCTCACTCACTGACTGACTGACTGACTGACTGGCTCACTCACTGACTGACTGACTGGCTCACTCACTGACTGACTGACTGACTGACTCACTGACTGACTGACTGACTGGCTCACTCACTGACTGACTGACTGACTGACTGACTGACTGACTGGCTCACTGACTGACTGACTGACTGACTGACTGACTGACTGACTGACTGACTGACTGACTGGCTCACTCACTGACTGACTGACTGACTGACTGGCTCACTCACTGACTGACTGACTGACTGACTGACTGGCTCACTCACTGACTGACTGACTGACTGGCTCACTCACTGACTGACTGACTGTCTGGCTCACTCACTGACTGACTGACTGACTGGCTCACTCACTGACTGACTGACTGACTGGCTCACTCACTGACTGACTGACTGACTGGCTCACTCACTCACTGACTGACTGACTGGCTCGCTCACTCACTGACTGACTGACTGGCTCGCTCACTCACTGACTGACTGGCTCGCTCACTCACTGACTGACTGACTGGCTCGCTCACTCACTGACTGACTGACTGACTGACTGGCTCGCTCACTCACTGACTGACTGACTGGCTCGCTGACTGGCTCGCTGACTGGCTGACTGACTGGCTCGCTGACTGACTGACTGACTGGCGCACTGACTGACTGGCTCACTGACTTACTGACTGACTGGCTCACTGACTGACTGGCTCACTGACTGACTGACTGACTGGCTCACTGACTGACTGGCTCACTGACTGACTGACTGACTGGCTCACTGACTGACTGACTGACTGGCTCACTGACTGACTGACTGACTGGCTCACTGACTGACTGACTGACTGGCTCACTGACTGACTGACTGACTGGCTCACTGACTGACTGACTGACTGGCTCACTGACTGGCTCGCTGACTGGCTCGCTGACTGGCTCGCTGACTGACTGGCTCACTGACTCACTGACTGGCTCACTGACTGACTGGCTCACTGACTGGCTCGCTGACTAACTGACTGGCTCGCTGACTGGCTCGCTGACTGACTGACTGGCTCGCTGACTGGCTCGCTGACTGACTGACTGACAGGCTCACTGACTGACTGGCTCACTGACTGACTGGCTATCTGACTGACTGACTGGCTCTCTGACTGACTGACTGACTGACTGGCTCGCTCACTGACTGGCTCACTGACTGACTGACTGGCTCACTGACTGACTGACTCACTGACTCACTGACTCACTGACTGACTGACTGACTGACTGACTGACTCACTGACTCACTGACTGACTGACTGACTGACTGACTGACTGACTGGCTCACTCACTGACTGACTGACTGACTGACTCACTGACTGGCTCACTCACTGACTGACTGACTGGCTCACTCACTGACTGACTGGCTCACTCACTGACTGACTGACTGGCTCACTCACTGACTGACTGACTGGCTCACTCACTGACTGACTGGCTCACTCACTGACTGACTGACTGGCTCACTCACTGACTGACTGACTGGCTCGCTCACTGACTGACTGACTGGCTCGCTCACTGACTGACTGACTGACTGGCTCGCTCTCTGACTGACTGACTGACTCGCTCACTGACTGACTGACTGACTGACTGACTGACTCGCTCACTGACTGACTGACTGACTGACTGGCTCGCTCACTGACTGACTGGCTCGCTCGCTCACTGACTGACTGACTGACTCGCTCGCTGACTGACTGGCTCGCTCGCTCGCTCGCTCACTGACTGACTGACTGGCTAACTCACTGACTGACTGACTGGCTCACTCACTGACTGACTGACTGGCTCACTCACTGACTGACTGACTGGCTCACTCACTGACTGACTGACTGGCTCACTCACTGACTGACTGGCTCACTCACTGACTGACTGACTGACTGGCTCACTCACTGACTGACTGACTGACTGGCTCACTCACTGACTGACTGACTGACTGGCTCACTCACTGACTGACTGGCTCACTCACTGACTGACTCGCTCAGTGACTGACTGACTCGCTCAGTGACTGACTGACTCGCTCAGTGACTGACTGACTGACTCGCTCAGTGACTGACTGACTGGCTCGCTCACTGACTGACTGACTGGCTCGCTCACTGACTGACTGACTGGCACGCTCACTGACTGGCTGGCTCACTGACTGGCTGGCTCACTGACTGGCTGGCTCACTGACTGGCTGGCTGACTGACTGGCTCGCTGACTGACTGGCTCGCTGACTGACTGGCTCGCTCACTGACTGGCTCGCTCACTGACTGGCTCGCTGACTGGCTCGCTGACTGACTGGCTCGCTGACTGACTGGCTCGCTCACTGACTGGCTCGCTCACTGACTGGCTCGCTCACTGACTGGCTCGCTCACTGACTGGCTCGCTCACTGACTGACTGACTGGCTCACTCACTGACTGACTGACTGGCTCACTCACTGACTGACTGACTGGCTCGCTGACTGACTGACTGACTGGCTCGCTCACTCACTGACTGACTGACTGACTGACTGACTGGCTCGCTCACTGGCTGGCTGGCTGACTGACTGACTGGCTCGCTCACTGGCTGGCTGGCTGGCTGACTGACTGGCTCGCTCACTGGCTGGCTGGCTGGCTCGCTCACTGACTGGCTGGCTGGCTGGCTCGCTCACTGACTGACTGACTGACTTGCTCGCTCACTGACTGACTGACTGACTGGCTCGCTCACTGACTGACTGGCTCGCTCACTGACTGACTGGCTCGCTCACTGACTGACTGACTGGCTCACTCACTGACTGACTGACTGACTGACTGGCTCGCTGACTGACTGGCTCGCTCACTGACTGGCTCGCTGACTGACTGGCTCGCTCACTGACTGGCTCGCTCACTGACTGGCTCGCTCACTGACTGGCTCGCTCACTGACTGGCTCGCTCACTGACTGGCTCGCTCACTGACTGGCTCGCTCACTGACTGACTGACTGGCTCGCTCACTGACTGACTGACTGGCTCGCTCACTGACTGACTGACTGGCTCGCTGACTGACTGACTGACTGGCTCGCTCACTCACTGACTGACTGACTGACTGACTGGCTCGCTCACTGGCTGGCTGGCTGACTGACTGACTGACTGGCTCGCTCACTGGCTGGCTGGCTGGCTGACTGACTGGCTCGCTCACTGGCTGGCTGGCTGGCTCGCTCACTGACTGGCTGGCTGGCTGGCTCGCTCACTGACTGACTGACTGACTTGCTCGCTCACTGACTGACTGACTGACTGGCTCGCTCACTGACTGACTGGCTCGCTCACTGACTGACTGACTGGCTCGCTCACTGACTGACTGACTGACTGGCTCGCTCACTGACTGACTGACTGACTGACTGGCTCACTCACTGACTGACTGACTGACTGACTGGCTCACTCACTGACTGACTGACTGACTGACTGGCTCACTCACTGACTGACTGACTGGCTCACTGACTGACTGACTGACTGGCTCACTGACTGACTGACTGGCTCACTCACTGACTGGCTCACTCACTGACTGACTGGCTCACTCACTGACTGACTGACTGACTGGCTCACTGACTGACTGACTGACTGACTGACTGGCTCACTCACTGACTGACTGACTGACTGGCTCACTCACTGACTGACTGACTGACTGGCTCACTCACTGACTGACTGACTGACTGGCTCACTCACTCACTGACTGGCTCACTGACTGACTGACTGACTGGCTCGCTCACTGACTGACTGACTGACTGACTGACTTGCTCGCTCACTGACTGACTGGCTCACTGACTGACTGACTGACTGACTGGCTCGCTCACTGACTGACTGACTGACTGACTCACTGACTGGCTCACTCACTGACTGACTGACTGACTGGCTGGCTCGCTCACCTGACTGACTGGCTCGCTCACCTGACTGACTGGCTCGCTCACCTGACTGACTGGCTCGCTCACCTGACTGACTGGCTCGCTCACCTGACTGACTGGCTCGCTCACCTGACTGACTGGCTCGCTCACTGACTGACTGGCTCACTGACTGACTGACTGACTGACTGACTGGCTCGCTGACTGACTGGCTCGCTGACTGACTGGCTCGCTGATTGGCTCGCTGACTGGCTGACTGGCTCGCTGACTGGCTGACTGACTGACTGGCTGACTGACTGACTGGCTCGCTGACTGGCTCGCTGACTGACTGGCTCGCTGACTGGCTGACTGGCTCGCTGACTGGCTGACTGGCTCGCTGACTGGCTGACTGGCTCGCTGACTGACTGGCTCGCTGACTGGCTGACTGGCTCGCTGACTGGCTCGCTGACTGGCTGACTGGCTCGCTGACTGGCTCGCTGACTGGCTGACTGGCTCGCTGACTGACTGGCTCGCTGACTGACTGGCTCGCTGACTGACTGGCTCGCTGACTGACTGGCTCGCTGACTGACTGGCTCGCTGACTGACTGGCTCACTAACTGACTGGCTCACTAACTGACTGGCTCTCTGACTAACTGACTGACTGGCTCTCTGACTGACTGGCTCTCTGACTAACTGACTGACTGGCTCTCTGACTGACTGGCTCTCTGACTGACTGGCTCTCTGACTGACTGGCTCTCTGACTGACTGGCTCTCTGACTGACTGGCTCTCTGACTGACTGGCTCTCTGACTGACTGGCTCTCTGACTGACTGGCTCTCTGACTGACTGGCTCTCTGACTTACTGACTGACTGACTGGCTCTCTGACTTACTGACTGACTGACTGGCTCTCTGACTTACTGACTGACTGACTGGCTCTCTGACTTACTGACTGACTGACTGGCTCTCTGACTTACTGACTGACTGACTTGCTCTCTGACTTACTGACTGACTGACTGGCTCACTGACTGACTGGCTCACTGGCTCACTGACTGACACTGACTGACTGACTGACTGACTGACTGACTGACTGACTGACTGACTGGCTCACTCACTGACTGGCTCACTGACTGACTGACTGACTGGCTCACTCACTGACTGACTGACTGACTGGCTCACTCACTGACTGACTGACTGACTGGCTCACTCACTGACTGACTGACTGACTGGCTCACTCACTGACTGACTGACTGACTGGCTCACTCACTGACTGACTGACTGACTGGCTCACTCACTGACTGACTGACTGACTGGCTCACTCACTGACTGACTGACTGACTGGCTCACTCACTGACTGACTGACTGACTGGCTCACTCACTGACTGACTGACTGACTGACTGGCTCACTCACTGACTGACTGACTGACTGACTGGCTCACTCACTGACTGACTGACTGACTGACTGGCTCACTCACTGACTGACTGACTGACTGACTGGCTCACTCACTGACTGACTGGCTCACTCACTGACTGACTGGCTCACTCACTGACTGACTGGCTCACTCACTCACTGACTGACTGGCTCACTCACTCACTGACTGGCTCACTGACTGACTGACTGACTGACTGGCTCGCTCACTGACTGACTGACTGACTGACTTGCTCGCTCACTGACTGACTGACTGACAGTCAGTCAGTGAGTGAGCCAGTCAGTCAGTCAGTCAGTGAGTGAGCCAGACTGACTGACTGACTGACTGGCTCGCTCACTGACTGACTGACTGACTGGCTCGCTCACTGACTGACTGGCTCGCTCACTGACTGACTGGCTCGCTCACCTGACTGACTGGCTCGCTCACCTGACTGACTGGCTCACTGACTGACTGACTGACTGGCTCGCTGACTGACTGGCTCGCTGACTGACTGGCTCGCTGACTGACTGGCTCGCTGACTGACTGGCTCGCTGACTGGCTGACTGGCTCGCTGACTGGCTGACTGACTGACTGACTGACTGACTGGCTCGCTGACTGGCTCGCTGACTGACTGGCTCGCTGACTGACTGGCTCGCTGACTGGCTCACTGACTGACTGACTGGCTCACTGACTGACTGACTGGCTCACTGACTGACTGACTGGCTCACTGACTGACTGACTGGCTCACTGACTGACTGACTGGCTCACTGACTGACTGACTGGCTCACTGACTGACTGACTGGCTCACTGACTGACTGACTGGCTCACTGACTGACTGACTGGCTCACTGACTGACTGACTGGCTCACTGACTGACTGACTGGCTCACTGACTGACTGACTGGCTCACTGACTGACTGACTGGCTCACTGACTGACTGACTGACTGGCTCACTGACTCACTGGCTCGCTGACTGACTGGCTCGCGGACTGACTGACTGACTGGCTCGCGGACTGACTGACTGGCTCGCGGACTGACTGACTGACTGGCTCGCGGACTGACTGACTGACTGGCTCGCGGACTGACTGACTGGCTCGCGGACTGACTGACTGGCTCGCGGACTGACTGACTGGCTCGCGGACTGACTGACTGGCTCGCGGACTGACTGACTGGCTCGCGGACTGACTGACTGGCTCGCGGACTGACTGACTGGCTCGCGGACTGACTGACTGGCTCGCGGACTGACTGACTGGCTCGCGGACTGACTGACTCGCTCGTGGACTGACTGACTGGCTCGCGGACTGGCTCGCTGACTGGCTTGCGGACTGGCTCACTGACTGACTGACTGACTGGCTCACTGACTGACTGACTGACTGGATCACTGACTGACTGACTGGCTCGCTGACTGACTGACTGACTGGCTCGCGGACTGACTGACTGGCTCGCGGACTGACTGACTGGCTCGCGGACTGACTGACTGGCTCGCGGACTGACTGACTGGCTCGCGGACTGACTGACTGGCTCGCGGACTGACTGACTGGCTCGCGGACTGACTGACTGGCTCGCGGACTGACTGACTGGCTCGCGGACTGACTGACTGGCTCGCGGACTGGCTCGCTGACTGGCTTGCGGACTGGCTCGCTGACTGACTCACTGACTGGCTCACTGACTGACTGGCTCACTGACTGGCTCGCTCGCTGACTGACTGACTGGCTCGCTGACTGACTGACTGGCTCGCTGACTGACTGACTGGCTCGCTGACTGACTGACTGACTGGCTTACGGACTGACTGACTGACTGGCTCGCGGACTGGCTCGCTGACTGGCTCGCGGACTGGCTCGCTGACTGACTGACTGACTGGCTCACTGACTGACTGGCTGACTGGCTCTCTGACTGACTGGCTCGCTCGCTGACTGACTGAGTCGCTCGCTGACTGAGTCGCTCACTGACTGACTGGCTCACTGACTGACTGGCTCACTGACTGACTGGCTCACTGACTGACTGGCTCACTGACTGACTGGCTATCTGACTGACTGACTGGCTCGCTGACTGACTGACTGGCTCGCTGACTGACTGACTGACTCGCTCGCTGACTGACTGACTGGCTCTCTGACTGACTGACTGGCTCTCTGACTGACTGACTGGCTCTCTGACTGACTGACTGGCTCGCTGACTGACTGACTGGCTCGCTGACTGACTGACTGGCTCGCTGACTGACTGACTGACTGACTGGCTCGCTGACTGACTGACTGGCTCGCTGACTGACTGACTGGCTCGCTGACTGACTGACTGGCTCGCTGACTGACTGACTGGCTCGCTGACTGACTGACTGACTGGCTCGCTGACTGACTGACTGACTGGCTCGCTGACTGACTGACTGGCTCGCTGACTGACTGACTGGCTCGCTGACTGACTGACTGGCTCGCTGACTGGCTCGCTGACTGACTGGCTCGCTGACTGACTGGCTCGCTGACTGACTGGCTCACTGACTGACTGGCTCACTGACTGACTGGCTCACTGACTGACTGGCTCACTGACTGACTGGCTCACTGACTGACTGGCTCACTGACTGACTGGCTCACTGACTGACTGGCTCACTGACTGACTGGCTCACTGACTGACTGACTGGCTATCTGACTGACTGACTGGCTATCTGACTGACTGACTGGCTATCTGACTGACTGACTGGCTATCTGACTGACTGACTGGCTATCTGACTGACTGGCTCTCTGACTGACTGACTGGCTGGCTCTCTGACTGACTGACTGGCTCTCTGACTGACTGACTGGCTCTCTGACTGACTGGCTCTCTGACTGACTGGCTCTCTGACTGACTGGCTCTCTGACTGACTGGCTCTCTGACTGACTGGCTCACTGACTGACTGGCTATCTGACTGACTGACTGGCTCGCTGACTGACTGACTGGCTCGCTGACTGACTGACTGACTGGCTCTCTGACTGACTGACTGGCTCTCTGACTGACTGGCTCTCTGACTGACTGGCTCTCTGACTGACTGGCTCTCTGACTGACTGGCTCTCTGACTGACTGGCTCTCTGACTGACTGGCTCACTGACTGACTGGCTATCTGACTGACTGACTGGCTCGCTGACTGACTGACTGGCTCGCTGACTGACTGGCTCGCTGACTGACTGACTGGCTCGCTCGCTGACTGACTGACTGGCTCTCTGACTGACTGACTGGCTCTCTGACTGACTGACTGGCTCGCTGACTGACTGACTGGCTCGCTGACTGACTGACTGGCTCGCTGACTGACTGACTGGCTCGCTGACTGACTGACTGGCTCGCTGACTGACTGACTGGCTCGCTGACTGACTGACTGGCTCGCTGACTGACTGACTGGCTCGCTGACTGACTGACTGGCTCGCTGACTGACTGACTGGCTCGCTGACTGACTGACTGGCTCGCTGACTGACTGACTGGCTCGCTGACTGACTGACTGGCTCGCTGACTGACTGACTGGCTCGCTGACTGACTGACTGGCTCGCTGACTGACTGACTGGCTCGCTGACTGACTGACTGGCTCGCTGACTGGCTCGCTGACTGACTGACTGGCTCGCTGACTGACTGGCTCGCTGACTGACTGGCTCGCTGACTGACTGACTGGCTCGCTGACTGACTGACTGGCTCACTGACTGACTGGCTCACTGACTGACTGGCTCACTGACTGACTGACTGGCTCACTGACTGACTGACTGGCTCTCTGACTGACTGGCTATCTGACTGACTGACTGGCTATCTGACTGACTGACTGGCTATCTGACTGACTGACTGGCTATCTGACTGACTGACTGGCTATCTGACTGACTGGCTCTCTGACTGACTGACTGGCTCTCTGACTGACTGACTGGCTCTCTGACTGACTGACTGGCTCTCTGACTGACTGGCTCTCTGACTGACTGGCTCTCTGACTGACTGGCTCTCTGACTGACTGACTGGCTCGCTGACTGACTGACTGGCTCGCTGACTGACTGACTGGCTCGCTGACTGACTGACTGGCTCGCTGACTGACTGACTGGCTCGCTGGCTCGCTGACTGACTGGCTCGCTCGCTGACTGACTGACTGACTGGCTCACTCACTGACTGACTGGCTCTCTGACTGACTGACTGGCTCTCTGACTGACTGACTGGCTCTCTGACTGACTGACTGGCTCTCTGACTGACTGACTGGCTCTTTGACTGACTGACTGGTTCTTTGACTGACTGGCTATTTGACTGACTGACTGGCTCTTTGACTGACTGACTGGCTCTCTGACTGACTAACTGGCTCTGACTGACTGACTGACTGGCTTTCTGACTGACTGACTGGCTTTCTGACTGGCTCGCTGACTGACTGGCTCGCTGACTGACTGACTGACTGGCTCACTGACTGACTGGCTCACTGACTGACTGGCTCACTGACTGACTGGCTCACTGACTGACTGGCTCACTGACTGACTGACTGGCTCGCTGACTGACTGACTGGATCACTGACTGACTGACTGACTGGCTCTCTGACTGACTGGCTCTCTGACTGACTGACTCGCTGACTAACTGACTGGCTCTCTGACTGACTGGCTCGCTGACTGACTGACTGGCTGGCTCGCTGACTGACTGACTGACTGGCTCGCTGACTGACTGACTGGCTCGCTGACTGGCTCGCTGACTGGCTCGCTGACTGACTGACTGGCTCGCTGACTGACTGACTGGCTCGCTGACTGACTGACTGGCTTGCTGACTGACTGACTCACTGACTGACTGGCTCGCTGACTGGCTCACTGACTGACTGGCTCGCTGACTGGCTCGCTGACTGGCTCGCTGACTGGCTCGCTGACTGGCTCGCTGACTGGCTCGCTGACTGACTCGCTGACTGACTGACTGGCTCGCTGACTGACTGACTGGCTCGCTGACTGACTGACTGACTCACTGACTGACTGACTGACTGGCTCACTGACTGACTGACTGACTGGCTCACTGACTGACTGACTGACTGGCTCACTGACTGACTGACTGACTGGCTCACTGACTGACTGACTGACTGGCTCACTGATTGACTGACTGACTGACTGACTGGCTCTCTGACTGACTGACTGGCTCTCTGACTGACTGACTGGCTCTCTGACTGACTGAGTGGCTCTCTGACTGACTGAGTGGCTCTCTGACTGACTGAGTGGCTCTCTGACTGACTGACTGGCTCTCTGACTGACTGACTGACTGGCTCTCTGACTGACTGGCTGGCTCGCTGACTGACTGACTGGCTGGCTCGCTGACTGACTGACTGACTGGCTCGCTGACTGACTGACTGGCTCGCTGACTGGCTCGCTGACTGGCTCGCTGACTGACTGACTGGCTCGCTGACTGACTGACTGGCTCGCTGACTGACTGACTGGCTCGCTGACTGACTGACTGGCTTGCTGACTGACTGACTCACTGACTGACTGGCTCGCTGACTGGCTCACTGACTGACTGGCTCGCTGACTGGCTCGCTGACTGGCTCGCTGACTGGCTCGCTGACTGGCTCGCTGACTGACTCGCTGACTGACTGACTGGCTCGCTGACTGACTGACTGGCTCGCTGACTGACTGACTGGCTCGCTGACTGACTGACTGACTCACTGACTGACTGACTGACTGGCTCACTGACTGACTGACTGACTGGCTCACTGACTGACTGACTGACTGGCTCACTGACTGACTGACTGACTGGCTCACTGACTGACTGACTGACTGGCTCACTGATTGACTGACTGACTGACTGACTGGCTCTCTGACTGACTGACTGGCTCTCTGACTGACTGACTGGCTCTCTGACTGACTGAGTGGCTCTCTGACTGACTGAGTGGCTCTCTGACTGACTGACTGGCTCTCTGACTGACTGACTGGCTCTCTGACTGACTGACTGGCTCTCTGACTGACTGACTGACTGGCTCTCTGACTGACTGGCTGGCTCGCTGACTGACTGACTGGCTGGCTCGCTGACTGACTGACTGGCTCGCTGACTGACTGACTGGCTCGCTGACTGACTGACTGGCTGGCTCGCTGACTGACTGACTGGCTGGCTCGCTGACTGACTGACTGGCTGGCTCGCTGACTGACTGACTGGCTGGCTCGCTGACTGACTGACTGACTGGCTGGCTCGCTGACTGACTGGCTGACTGGCTGGCTCGCTGACTGACTGACTGGCTCACTGACTGACTGACTGGCTCACTGACTGACTGGCTCACTGACTGACTGACTGGCTCACTGACTGACTGGCTCACTGACTGACTGACTGGCTCACTGACTGACTGGCTCACTGACTGACTGGCTCACTGACTGACTGGCTCACTGACTGACTGGCTCACTGACTGACTGGCTCACTGACTGACTGGCTCACTGACTGACTGGCTCACTGACTGACTGGCTCACTGACTGACTGGCTCACTGACTGACTGGCTCACTGACTGACTGACTGACTGACTGACTGACTGACTGACTGACTGGCTCACTGACTGACTGACTGACTGGCTCACTGACTGACTGACTGGCTCTTTGACTGACTGACTGGCTCTTTGACTGACTGACTGGCTCTTTGACTGACTGACTGGCTCTCTGACTGACTGACTGGCTCTCTGACTGACTGACTGGCTTTCTGACTGACTAACTGGCTTTCTGACTGGCTCGCTGGCTCGCTGACTGACTGGCTCGCTGACTGACTGACTGGCTCACTGATTGACTGACTGACTGACTGACTGGCTCACTGATTGACTGACTGACTGGCTCTCTGACTGACTGACTGGCTCTCTGACTGACTGACTGGCTCTCTGACTGACTGACTGGCTCGCTGACTGACTGACTGGCTCGCTGACTGACTGACTGGCTCTCTGACTGACTGACTGACTGGCTCTCTGACTGACTGGCTGGCTCGCTGACTGACTGACTGGCTGGCTCGCTGACTGACTGACTGACTGGCTCGCTGACTGACTGACTGACTGGCTCGCTGACTGACTGGCTCGCTGACTGACTGACTGGCTCGCTGACTGACTGACTGGCTCGCTGACTGACTGACTGGCTCTCTGACTGACTGACTGGCTCGCTGACTGGCTCGCTCGCTGACTGACTGACTGGCTCGCTGACTGACTGACTGGCTCGCTGACTGACTGACTGGCTCGCTGACTGACTGACTGGCTCACTGACTGACTGACTGGCTCTCTGACTGACTGACTGGCTCTCTGACTGACTGACTGGCTCTCTGACTGACTGACTGGCTCTCTGACTGACTGACTGGCTCTCTCACTGACTGACTGACTGGCTCACTGACTGACTGACTGGCTCTCTGACTGACTGACTCGCTGACTGACTGACTGGCTCTCTGACTCACTGGCTCGCTGACTGACTGGCTGGCTCGCTGACTGACTGACTGACTGGCTCGCTGACTGACTGACTGGCTCGCTGACTGACTGACTGGCTCGCTGACTGACTGACTCACTGACTGACTGGCTCGCTGACTGGCTCACTGACTGACTGACTGACTGGCTGGCTCGCTGACTGACTGACTGACTGGCTGGCTCGCTGACTGACTGGCTGGCTCGCTGACTGACTGGCTGGCTCGCTGACTGACTGACTGGCTCGCTGACTGACTGACTGGCTCGCTGACTGGCTCGCTGACTGGCTCGCTGACTGGCTCGCTGACTGACTGACTGGCTTGCTGACTGACTGACTCACTGACTGACTGGCTCGCTGACTGGCTCACTGACTGACTGACTGACTGGCTGGCTCGCTGACTGACTGACTGACTGGCTGGCTCGCTGACTGACTGGCTGGCTCGCTGACTGACTGGCTGGCTCGCTGACTGACTGACTGGCTCGCTGACTGACTGACTGGCTCGCTGACTGGCTCGCTGACTGACTGACTGGCTTGCTGACTGACTGACTCACTGACTGACTGGCTCGCTGACTGGCTCACTGACTGACTGGCTCACTGACTGGCTCGCTGACTGACTCGCTGACTGACTGACTGGCTCTCTGACTGACTGACTGGCTCTCTGACTGACTGACTGGCTCTCTGACTGACTGACTGGCTCTCTGACTGACTGACTGGCTCTCTCACTGACTGACTGACTGGCTCACTGACTGACTGACTGGCTCTCTGACTGACTGACTCGCTGACTGACTGACTGGCTCTCTGACTCACTGGCTCGCTGACTGACTGGCTGGCTCGCTGACTGACTGACTGACTGGCTCGCTGACTGACTGACTGGCTCGCTGACTGACTGACTGGCTCGCTGACTGACTGACTCACTGACTGACTGGCTCGCTGACTGGCTCACTGACTGACTGACTGACTGGCTGGCTCGCTGACTGACTGACTGACTGGCTGGCTCGCTGACTGACTGGCTGGCTCGCTGACTGACTGGCTGGCTCGCTGACTGACTGACTGGCTCGCTGACTGACTGACTGGCTCGCTGACTGGCTCGCTGACTGGCTCGCTGACTGGCTCGCTGACTGACTGACTGGCTTGCTGACTGACTGACTCACTGACTGACTGGCTCGCTGACTGGCTCACTGACTGACTGACTGACTGGCTGGCTCGCTGACTGACTGACTGACTGGCTGGCTCGCTGACTGACTGACTGGCTCGCTGACTGACTGACTGGCTCACTGACTGACTGACTGACTGGCTCACTGACTGACTGACTGACTGGCTCACTGACTGACTGACTGACTGGCTCACTGACTGACTGACTGACTGGCTCACTGACTGACTGACTGACTGGCTCACTGACTGACTGACTGACTGGCTCACTGATTGACTGACTGACTGACTGGCTGACTGACTGACTGGCTCTCTGACTGACTGACTGGCTCTCTGACTGACTGACTGGCTCTCTGACTGACTGACTGGCTCTCTGACTGACTGACTGGCTCTCTGACTGACTGACTGGCTCTCTGACTGACTGACTGACTGGCTCTCTGACTGACTGACTGACTGGCTCGCTGACTGACTGACTGGCTCGCTGACTGACTGACTGGCTCGCTGACTGACTGACTGGCTCGCTGACTGACTGACTGGCTCGCTGACTGGCTCGCTGACTGGCTCGCTGACTGGCTCGCTGACTGGCTCGCTGGCTGACTGACTGGCTCACTGACTGACTGGCTCGCTGACTGACTGACTGGCTCACTGACTGACTGGCTCACTGACTGACTGGCTCACTGACTGACTGGCTCACTGACTGACTGGCTCACTGACTGACTGGCTCACTGACTGACTGACTGGCTCTCTGACTGACTGGCTAACTGACTGACTGACTGGCTATCTGACTGACTGGCTCTCTGACTGACTGACTGGCTCTCTGACTGACTGGCTCTCTGACTGACTGACTGGCTCGCTGACTGACTGACTGGCTCGCTGACTGACTGACTGGCTCGCTGACTGACTGACTGGCTCGCTGACTGACTGACTGGCTCGCTGACTGACTGACTGGCTCGCTGACTGACTGGCTGGCTCGCTGACTGACTGGCTGGCTCGCTGACTGACTGACTGGCTCGCTGACTGACTGACTGGCTCGCTGACTGACTGACTGGCTCGCTGGCTCGCTGACTGGCTCTGACTGACTGACTGACTGGCTCTCTGACTGACTGACTGGCTCTCTGACTGACTGACTGGCTCTCTGACTGACTGACTGGCTCTCTGACTGACTGACTGGCTCTCTGACTGACTGACTGGCTCACTGACTGACTGACTGGCTCTCTGACTGACTGGCTCTCTGACTGACTGGCTCTCTGACTGACTGGCTCGCTGACTGACTGACTGGCTCGCTGACTGACTGACTGGCTCGCTGACTGACTGACTGGCTCGCTGACTGACTGACTGGCTCGCTGACTGACTGACTGGCTCGCTGACTGACTGACTGGCTGGCTCGCTGACTGACTGACTGGCTGGCTCGCTGACTGACTGACTGGCTCGCTGACTGACTGACTGGCTCGCTGACTGGCTCGCTGACTGACTGACTGGCTTGCTGACTGACTGACTCACTGACTGACTGGCTCGCTGACTGGCTCGCTGACTGGCTCACTGACTGGCTCGCTGACTGGCTCGCTGACTGGCTCGCTGACTGGCTGACTGACTGACTGGCTCGCTGACTGACTGACTGGCTCGCTGACTGGCTCGCTGACTGACTCGCTGACTGACTCGCTGACTGACTGACTGGCTCGCTGACTGACTCGCTGACTGACTCGCTGACTGACTGACTGGCTCGCTGACTGACTGACTGGCTCGCTGACTGACTGACTGGCTCGCTGACTGACTGACTGGCTCGCTGACTGACTGACTGACTGGCTCGCTGACTGACTGACTGGCTCGCTGACTGACTGACTGACTGGCTCGCTGACTGACTGACTGACTGGCTCGCTGA
This sequence comes from Eleutherodactylus coqui, assembly GCF_035609145.1. NCBI lineage: Eukaryota > Metazoa > Chordata > Amphibia > Anura > Eleutherodactylidae > Eleutherodactylus > Eleutherodactylus coqui. The sequence goes on along the minus strand of NC_089837.1, from coordinate 272,113,184 downwards.
CTGACTGACTGGCTCGCTGACTGACTGACTGGCTGGCTCGCTGACTGACTGACTGGCTGGCTCGCTGACTGACTGACTGGCTGGCTCGCTGACTGACTGACTGGCTGGCTCGCTGACTGACTGACTGGCTGGCTCGCTGACTGACTGGCTGGCTCGCTGACTGACTGGCTCACTGACTGACTGGCTCACTGACTGACTGACTGACTGACTGACTGACTGGCTCACTGACTGACTGACTGACCTGCTCACTGACTGACTGACTGACTGGCTGGCTCACTGACTGACTGACTGGCTCACTGACTGACTGACTGGCTCACTGACTGACTGACTGGCTCACTGACTGACTGACTGACTGACTGGCTCACTGACTGACTGACTGGCTCACTGACTGACTGACTGGCTCACTGACTGACTGACTGACTGACTGACTGACTGGCTCGCTGACTGACTGACTGGCTCGCGGACTGACTGACTGACTGGCTCACTGACTGACTGGCTCACTGACTGGCTCGCTCGTTGACTGACTGACTGGCTCGCTGACTGACTGACTGGCTCGCTGACTGACTGACTGGCTCACGGACTGACTGACTGACTGGCTCGCGGACTGGCTCGCGGACTGGCTCGCGGACTGGCTCGCGGACTGGCTCGCGGACTGGCTCGCTGAGTGACTGACTGACTGGCTCACTGACTGACTGGCTGACTGGCTCTCTGACTGACTGGCTCGCTCGCTGACTGACTGAGTCGCTCGCTGACTGACTGGCTATCTGACTGACTGACTGGCTATCTGACTGACTGACTGGCTCGCTGACTGACTGACTGGCTCGCTGACTGACTGACTGGCTCGCTGACTGACTGGCTCTCTGACTGACTGACTGGCTCTCTGACTGACTGACTGGCTCTCTGACTGACTGACTGGCTCTCTGACTGACTGACTGGCTCGCTGACTGACTGACTGGCTCGCTGACTGACTGACTGGCTCGCTGACTGACTGACTGACTGGCTCGCTCGCTGACTGACTGACTGACTGACTGGCTCGCTGACTGACTGACTAGCTCGCTGACTGACTGACTGGCTCGCTGACTGACTGACTGACTCGCTGACTGACTGACTCGCTGACTGACTGGCTCGCTGACTGACTGACTGGCTCGCTGACTGACTGACTGGCTCGCTGACTGGCTCGCTGACTGACTGACTGACTGGCTGACTGACTGACTGGCTCGCTGACTGACTGACTGGCTCGCTGACTGACTGACTGGCTCACTGACTGACTGGCTCACTGACTGACTGGCTCACTGACTGACTGGCTCACTGACTGACTGACTGGCTCACTGACTGACTGACTGGCTCTGACTGACTGGCTATCTGACTGACTGACTGGCTATCTGACTGACTGGCTCTCTGACTGACTGACTGACTGGCTCTCTGACTGACTGACTGGCTTGCTGACTGACTGGCTCGCTGACTGGCTCACTGACTGACTGGCTCACTGACTGGCTCGCTGACTGACTCACTGACTGGCTCGCTGACTGACTCGCTGACTGACTCGCTGACTGACTGACTGGCTCGCTGACTGACTGACTGGCTCGCTGACTGACTGACTGGCTCGCTGACTGACTGGCTCGCTGACTGACTGGCTCGCTGACTGACTGACTGACTGGCTCGCTGACTGACTGACTGACTGGCTCGCTGACTGACTGACTGACTGGCTCGCTGACTGACTGACTGGCTCGCTGACTGACTGGCTCACTGACTGGCTCACTGACTGACTGACTGACTGGCTCACTGACTGACTGACTGACTGGCTCACTGACTGACTGACTGACTGACTGGCTCACTGACTGACTGACTGACTGACTGGCTCACTGATTGACTGACTGACTGACTGGCTGACTGACTGACTGACTGGCTGACTGACTGGCTCACTGACTGACTGACTGACTGGCTCTCTGACTGACTGACTGGCTCTCTGACTGACTGACTGGCTCTCTGACTGACTGACTGGCTCTCTGACTGACTGACTGGCTCTCTGACTGACTGACTGACTGGCTCGCTGACTGACTGACTGGCTGGCTCGCTGACTGACTGACTGGCTGGCTCGCTGACTGACTGACTGGCTCGCTGACTGACTGACTGACTGGCTGGCTCGCTGACTGACTGACTGGCTGGCTGGCTGACTGACTGGCTCACTGACTGACTGGCTCACTGACTGACTGGCTCACTGACTGACTGACTGACTGACTGACTGGCTCACTGACTGACTGACTGACTGACTGACTGACTGGCTCACTGACTGACTGACTGACTGACTGGCTCACTGACTGGCTCACTGACTGACTGACTGGCTCACTGACTGGCTCACTGACTGACTGACTGGCTCACTGACTGACTGACTGGCTCACTGACTGACTGACTGGCTCACTGACTGACTGGCTCGCTGACTGCCTGACTGACTGGCTCACTGACTGACTGACTGGCTCACTGACTGACTGGCTCGCGGACTGACTGACTGGCTCGCGGACTGACTGACTGGCTCGCGGACTGACTGACTGGCTCGCGGACTGACTGACTGGCTCGCGGACTGACTGACTGGCTCGCGGACTGACTGACTGGCTCGCGGACTGACTGACTGGCTCGCGGACTGACTGACTGGCTCGCGGACTGACTGACTGGCTCGCGGTCTGGCTCGCTGACTGGCTCGCGGACTGGCTCGCGGACTGACTGACTGACTGGCTCGCTGACTGACTGACTGACTGGCTCGCTGACTGACTGACTGACTGGCTCGCTGACTGACTGACTGGCTCGCTGACTGACTGACTGGCTCGCTGACTGACTGGCTCTTTGACTGACTGACTGGCTCTCTGACTGACTGACTGGCTTTCTGACTGACTGACTGGCTCGCTGACTGGCTCACTGGCTCACTGACTGACTGGCTATCTGACTGACTGGCTCGCTGACTGACTGACTGGCTCGCTGACTGACTGACTGGCTCGCTGACTGACTGACTGGCTCGCTGACTGACTGACTGGCTCGCTGACTGACTGACTGGCTCGCTGACTGACTGACTGACTGGCTCACTGACTGACTGACTGGCTCAGTGGCTCACTGACTCACTGACTGGCTCAGTGGCTCACTGACTCACTGACTGGCTCAGTGGCTCACTGACTGACTGACTGGCTCACTGACTGACTGACTGACTGACTGACTGACTGACTGACTGACTGGCTCGCTGACTGACTGACTGACTGGCTCACTGACTGACTGACTGGCTCACTGACTGACTGACTGCCTCACTGACTGACTGACTGCCTCACTGACTGACTGGCTCACTGACTGACTGACTGGCTCACTGACTGACTGACTGGCTCACTGACTGGCTGACTGGATCACTGACTGGATGACTGGCTCACTGACTGACTGACTGGCTCACTGACTGACTGACTGGCTCACTGACTGACTGACTGGCTCACTGACTGACTGACTCGCTGACTGACTGACTCGCTGACTGACTGGCTCGCTGACTGACTGACTGGCTCGCTGACTGACTGACTGGCTCGCTGACTGACTGACTGGCTCGCTGACTGACTGACTGGCTCGCTGACTGACTGACTGGCTCGCTGACTGACTGACTGGCTCGCTGACTGACTGACTGGCTCGCTGACTGACTGACAGACTGGCTCGCTGACTGACTGACAGACTGGCTCGCTGACTGACTGACTGACTGGCTCGCTGACTGACTGACTGACTGGCTCCCTGACTGGCTCACTGACTGACTGACTGGCTCACTGACTGACTGACTGGCTCACTGACTGACTGACTGGCTCACTGACTGACTGACTGGCTCACTGACTGACTGACTGGCTCACTGACTGGCTCACTGGCTCACTGACTGGCTGACTGGCTCACTGACTGGCTCACTGACTGACTGACTGACTGGCTCACTGACGGACTGACTGGCTCGCTGACGGACTGACTGGCTCGCTGACGGACTGACTGGCTCGCTGACGGACTGACTGGCTCGCTGACGGACTGACTGGCTCGCTGACGGACTGACTGGCTCGCTGACGGACTGACTGGCTCGCTGACTGACTGACTGGCTCGCTGACTGACTGACTGGCTCGCTGACTGACTGACTGGCTCGCTGACTGACTGACTGGCTCGCTGACTGACTGACTGGCTCGCTGACTGACTGACTGACTGGCTCGCTGACTGACTGACTGGCTTTCTGACTGACTGGCTCACTGACTGACTGACTGACTGGCTCACTGACTGACTGACTGGCTCACTGACTGACTGACTGGCTCACTGACTGACTGACTGGCTCACTGACTGACTGACTGGCTCTCTGACTGGCTCACTGACTGACTGACTGGCTCACTGACTGACTGACTGGCTCACTGACTGACTGACTGGCTCACTGACTGACTGACTGGCTCACTGACTGACTGACTGGCTCGCTGACTGACTGACTGGCTCGCTGACTGACTGACTGGCTCGCTGACGGACTGACTGGCTCGCTGACGGACTGACTGGCTCGCTGACGGACTGACTGGCTCGCTGACGGACTGACTGGCTCGCTGACGGACTGACTGGCTCGCTGACGGACTGACTGGCTCGCTGACGGACTGACTGGCTCGCTGACGGACTGACTGGCTCGCTGACGGACTGACTGGCTCGCTGACGGACTGACTGGCTCGCTGACGGACTGACTGGCTCGCTGACGGACTGACTGGCTCGCTGACGGACTGACTGGCTCGCTGACGGACTGACTGGCTCGCTGACTGACTGACTGGCTCGCTGACTGACTGACTGGCTCGCTGACTGACTGACTGGCTCGCTGACTGACTGACTGGCTCGCTGACTGACTGACTGGCTCGCTGACTGACTGACTGGCTCGCTGACTGACTGGCTCGCTGACTGACTGACTGACTGGCTCGCTGACTGACTGACTGGCTTTCTGACTGACTGGCTCACTGACTGACTGACTGACTGGCTCACTGACTGACTGACTGGCTCACTGACTGACTGACTGGCTCACTGACTGACTGACTGGCTCACTGACTGACTGACTGGCTCTCTGACTGGCTCACTGACTGACTGACTGGCTCACTGACTGACTGACTGGCTCACTGACTGACTGACTGGCTCACTGACTGACTGACTGGCTCACTGACTGACTGACTGGCTCGCTGACTGACTGACTGGCTCGCTGACGGACTGACTGGCTCGCTGACGGACTGACTGGCTCGCTGACGGACTGACTGGCTCGCTGACGGACTGACTGGCTCGCTGACGGACTGACTGGCTCGCTGACGGACTGACTGGCTCGCTGACGGACTGACTGGCTCGCTGACGGACTGACTGGCTCGCTGACGGACTGACTGGCTCGCTGACTGACTGACTGGCTCGCTGACTGACTGACTGGCTCGCTGACTGACTGACTGGCTCGCTGACTGACTGACTGGCTCGCTGACTGACTGACTGGCTCGCTGACTGACTGACTGGCTCGCTGACTGACTGACTGGCTCGCTGACTGACTGGCTCGCTGACTGACTGACTGACTGGCTTTCTGACTGACTGGCTCACTGACTGACTGACTGACTGGCTCACTGACTGACTGACTGACTGGCTCACTGACTGACTGACTGGCTCACTGACTGACTGACTGGCTCACTGACTGACTGACTGGCTCACTGACTGACTGACTGGCTCTCTGACTGGCTCACTGACTGACTGACTGGCTCACTGACTGACTGACTGGCTCACTGACTGACTGACTGGCTCACTGACTGACTGACTGGCTCACTGACTGACTGACTGGCTCACTGACTGACTGACTGGCTCACTGACTGACTGACTGGCTCACTGACTCACTGACTGGCTCACTGACTGACTGACTGGCTCACTGACTGGCTCGCTGAGTGACTGACTGGCTCGCTGAGTGACTGACTGGCTCGCTGACTGACTGACTGGCTCGCTGACTGACTGACTGGCTCACTGACTGACTGACTGGCTCACTGACTGGCTCACTGGCTCACTGACTGGCTGACTGGCTCACTGACTGGCTCACTGACTGACTGACTGACTGACTGGCTCGCTGACGGACTGACTGGCTCGCTGACGGACTGACTGGCTCGCTGACGGACTGACTGGCTCGCTGACGGACTGACTGGCTCGCTGACGGACTGACTTGCTCGCTGACGGACTGACTTGCTCGCTGACGGACTGACTTGCTCGCTGACGGACTGACTGGCTCGCTGACGGACTGACTGGCTCGCTGACGGACTGACTGGCTCGCTGACGGACTGACTGGCTCGCTGACGGACTGACTGGCTCGCTGACGGACTGACTGGCTCGCTGACGGACTGACTGGCTCGCTGACGGACTGACTGGCTCGCTGACTGACTGACTGGCTCGCTGACTGACTGACTGGCTCGCTGACTGACTGACTGGCTCGCTGACTGACTGACTGGCTCGCTGACTGACTGGCTCGCTGACTGACTGACTGACTGGCTCGCTGACTGACTGACTGACTGGCTTTCTGACTGACTGGCTCACTCACTGACTGACTGGCTCACTGACTGACTGACTGACTGACTGACTGGCTCACTGACTGACTGACTGGCTCACTGACTGACTGACTGGCTCACTGACTGACTGACTGACTGACTGACTGACTGACTGGCTCACTCACTGACTGACTGACTGACTGACTGACTGACTGACTGACTGGCTCACTCACTGACTGACTGACTGACTGGCTCACTCACTGACTGACTGACTGGCTCACTCACTGACTGACTGGCTCTCTGACTGACTGGCTCTCTGACTGACTGGCTCGCTGACTGACTGACTGGCTCGCTGACTGACTGACTGGCTCGCTGACTGACTGACTGGCTCGCTGACTGACTGACTGACTGGCTCGCTGACTGACTGACTGGCTGGCTCGCTGACTGACTGACTGGCTGGCTCGCTGACTGACTGACTGACTGGCTCGCTGATTGACTGACTGGCTCGCTGACTGGCTCGCTGACTGGCTCGCTGACTGGCTCGCTGACTGACTGACTGGCTTGCTGACTGACTGACTCACTGACTGACTGGCTCGCTGACTGGCTCGCTGACTGGCTCACTGACTGACTGGCTCGCTGACTGGCTCGCTGACTGACTCGCTGACTGACTCGCTGACTGACTGACTGGCTCGCTGACTGACTGACTGGCTCGCTGACTGGCTCGCTGACTGGCTCGCTGACTGGCTCACTGACTGACTGGCTCGCTCACTGACTGACTGGCTCACTGACTGACTGACTGGCTCTCTGACTGACTGGCTATCTGACTGACTGACTGGCTATCTGACTGACTGGCTCTCTGACTGACTGACTGACTGGCTCTCTGACTGACTGGCTTGCTGACTGACTGACTCACTGACTGACTCACTGATTGACTGGCTCGCTGACTGGCTCGCTGACTGGCTCACTGACTGACTGGCTCACTGACTGGCTCGCTGACTGACTCACTGACTGGCTCGCTGACTGACTCGCTGACTGACTCGCTGACTGACTGACTGGCTCGCTGACTGACTGACTGGCTCGCTGACTGACTGACTGGCTCGCTAACTGACTGACTGACTGGCTCGCTGACTGACTGACTGACTGGCTCGCTGACTGACTGACTGACTGGCTCGCTGACTGACTGACTGACTGGCTCGCTGACTGACTGACTGGCTCGCTGACTGACTGACTGGCTCACTGACTGACTGGCTCACTGACTGACTGACTGACTGACTGGCTCACTGACTGACTGACTGACTGACTGGCTCACTGACTGACTGACTGACTGACTGGCTCACTGACTGACTGACTGACTGGCTCACTGACTGACTGACTGACTGACTGGCTCACTGACTGACTGACTGACTGACTGGCTCACTGATTGACTGACTGACTGACTGGCTCACTGACTGACTGACTGACTGGCTCTCTGACTGACTGACTGGCTCTCTGACTGACTGACTGGCTCTCTGACTGACTGACTGGCTCTCTGACTGACTGACTGGCTCTCTGACTGACTGACTGGCTCTCTGACTGACTGACTGGCTCTCTGACTGACTGACTGACTGGCTCTCTGACTGACTGACTGACTGGCTCTCTGACTGACTGACTGGCTCGCTGACTGACTGACTGACTGGCTCGCTGACTGACTGACTGGCTCGCTGACTGACTGGCTGGCTCGCTGACTGACTGACTGACTGGCTGGCTCGCTGACTGACTGACTGGCTGGCTGGCTGACTGACTGGCTCACTGACTGACTGGCTCACTGACTGACTGGCTCACTGACTGACTGGCTCACTGACTGACTGGCTGACTGGCTCTCTGACTGACTGACTGGCTCGCTGACTGACTGACTGACTGGCTCGCTGACTGACTGACTGGCTCGCTGACTGACTGGCTGGCTCGCTGACTGACTGACTGACTGGCTGGCTCGCTGACTGACTGACTGGCTGGCTGGCTGACTGACTGGCTCACTGACTGACTGGCTCACTGACTGACTGGCTCACTGACTGACTGGCTCACTGACTGACTGGCTCACTGACTGACTGACTGACTGACTGACTGGCTCACTGACTGACTGACTGACTGACTGACTGGCTCACTGACTGACTGACTGACTGACTGGCTCACTGACTGGCTCACTGACTGACTGACTGGCTCACTGACTGACTGACTGGCTCACTGACTGACTGACTGGCTCACTGACTGACTGCCTGGCTCACTGACTGACTGACTGGCTCACTGACTGACTGACTGGCTCACTGACTGACTGGCTCGCTGACTGCCTGACTGACTGGCTCGCGGACTGACTGACTGGCTCGCGGACTGACTGACTGGCTCGCGGACTGACTGACTGGCTCGCTGACTGCCTGACTGACTGGCTCGCGGACTGACTGACTGGCTCGCGGACTGACTGACTGGCTCGCGGACTGACTGACTGGCTCGCGGACTGACTGACTGGCTCGCGGACTGACTGACTGGCTCGCGGACTGACTGACTGGCTCGCGGACTGACTGACTGGCTCGCGGACTGACTGACTGGCTCGCGGACTGACTGACTGGCTCGCTGACTGGCTCGCGGACTGGCTCGCTGACTGACTGACTGACTGGCTCGCTGACTGACTGACTGACTGGCTCGCTGACTGACTGACTGGCTCGCTGACTGACTGACTGGCTCGCTGACTGACTGACTGGCTCGCTGACTGACTGGCTCGCTGACTGACTGACTGGCTCGCTGACTGACTGACTGGCTCGCTGACTGACTGGCTCTTTGACTGACTGACTGGCTCTCTGACTGACTGGCTTTCTGACTGACTGACTGGCTCGCTGACTGGCTCACTGGCTCACTGACTGACTGGCTATCTGACTGACTGGCTCTCTGACTGACTGACTGGCTCGCTGACTGACTGACTGGCTCGCTGACTGACTGACTGGCTCGCTGACTGACTGACTGGCTCGCTGACTGACTGACTGGCTCACTGACTGACTGACTGGCTCGCTGACTGACTGACTGGCTCGCTGACTGACTGACTGACTGGCTCACTGACTGACTGACTGGCTCAGTGGCTCACTGACTCACTGACTGGCTCAGTGGCTCACTGACTCACTGACTGGCTCACTGGCTCACTGACTGACTGACTGGCTCACTGACTGACTGACTGACTGACTGACTGACTGACTGACTGACTGACTGACTGACTGACTGACTGGCTCGCTGACTGACTGGCTCGCTGACTGACTGACTGACTGGCTCACTGACTGACTGACTGCCTCACTGACTGACTGACTGCCTCACTGACTGACTGGCTCACTGACTGACTGACTGGCTCACTGACTGGCTGACTGGCTCACTGACTGGATGACTGGCTCACTGACTGACTGACTGGCTCACTGACTGACTGACTGGCTCACTGACTGACTGACTGGCTCACTGACTGACTGACTGGCTCACTGACTGACTGACTGGCTCACTGACTGACTGACTCGCTGACTGACTGACTGACTCGCTGACTGACTGACTGCCTCACTGACTGACTGGCTCACTGACTGACTGACTGGCTCACTGACTGACTGACTGGCTCACTGACTGACTGACTGACTGACTGACTGACTGACTGACTGACTGACTGACTGACTGGCTCGCTGACTGACTGACTGACTGGCTCGCTGACTGACTGACTGACTGGCTCACTGACTGACTGACTGCCTCACTGACTGACTGACTGCCTCACTGACTGACTGGCTCACTGACTGACTGACTGGCTCACTGGCTGACTGGCTCACTGACTGGATGACTGGCTCACTGACTGACTGACTGGCTCACTGACTGGCTCACTGACTGGCTGACTGGCTCACTGACTGGCTCACTGGCTCGCTGACTGACTGACTGGCTCGCTGACGGACTGACTGGCTCGCTGACGGACTGACTGGCTCGCTGACTGACTGACTGGCTCGCTGACTGACTGACTGGCTCGCTGACTGACTGACTGGCTCGCTGACTGACTGACTGGCTCGCTGACTGACTGACTGGCTCGCTGACTGACTGACTGGCTCGCTGACTGACTGACTGGCTCGCTGACTGACTGACTGGCTCGCTGACTGACTGACTGGCTCGCTGACTGACTGGCTCGCTGACTGACTGACTGACTGGCTCGCTGACTGACTGACTGGCTTTCTGACTGACTGGCTCACTGACTGACTGACTGACTGGCTCACTGACTGACTGACTGGCTCACTGACTGACTGACTGGCTCACTGACTGACTGACTGGCTCACTGACTGACTGACTGGCTCTCTGACTGGCTCACTGACTGACTGACTGGCTCACTGACTGACTGACTGGCTCACTGACTGACTGACTGGCTCACTGACTGACTGACTGGCTCACTGACTGACTGACTGGCTCACTGACTGACTGACTGGCTCACTGACTCACTGACTGGCTCACTGACTGACTGACTGGCTCACTGACTGGCTCGCTGAGTGACTGACTGGCTCGCTGACTGACTGACTGGCTCGCTGACTGACTGACTGGCTCGCTGACTGACTGACTGGCTCACTGACTGGCTCACTGGCTCACTGACTGGCTGACTGGCTCACTGACTGGCTCACTGACTGACTGACTGACTGACTGGCTCGCTGACGGACTGACTGGCTCGCTGACGGACTGACTGGCTCGCTGACGGACTGACTGGCTCGCTGACGGACTGACTTGCTCGCTGACGGACTGACTTGCTCGCTGACGGACTGACTGGCTCGCTGACGGACTGACTGGCTCGCTGACGGACTGACTGGCTCGCTGACGGACTGACTGGCTCGCTGACGGACTGACTGGCTCGCTGACTGACTGACTGGCTCGCTGACTGACTGACTGGCTCGCTGACTGACTGACTGGCTCGCTGACTGACTGACTGGCTCGCTGACTGACTGACTGGCTCGCTGACTGACTGGCTCGCTGACTGACTGACTGACTGGCTCGCTGACTGACTGACTGACTGGCTTTCTGACTGACTGGCTCACTCACTGACTGACTGACTGGCTCACTGACTGACTGACTGACTGACTGACTGGCTCACTGACTGACTGACTGGCTCACTGACTGACTGACTGGCTCACTGACTGACTGACTGACTGACTGACTGACTGGCTCACTGACTGACTGACTGGCTCACTGACTGACTGACTGGCTCACTGACTGACTGACTGGCTCACTGACTGACTGACTGGCTCACTGACTGACTGACTGGCTCACTGACTCACTGACTGGCTCACTGACTGACTGACTGGCTCACTGACTGGCTCGCTGAGTGACTGACTGGCTCGCTGAGTGACTGACTGGCTCGCTGACTGACTGACTGGCTCGCTGACTGACTGACTGGCTCGCTGACTGACTGACTGGCTCACTGACTGGCTCGCTCACTGACTGGCTCGCTCACTGACTGGCTCGCTCACTGACTGGCTCGCTCACTGACTGACTGACTGACTGACTGGCTCGCTCACTGACTGACTGACTGACTGACTGGCTCGCTCTCGGACTGACTGACTGACTGACTGACTGGCTCACTCACTGACTGACTGACTGACTGACTGGCTCACTCACTGACTGACTGACTGACTGACTGGCTCACTCACTGACTGACTGACTGACTGGCTCACTCACTGACTGACTGACTGGCTCACTCACTGACTGACTGGCTCGCTGACTGACTGACTGGCTCGCTGACTGACTGACTGGCTCGCTGACTGACTGACTGGCTCGCTGACTGACTGACTGGCTCGCTGACTGACTGGCTGGCTCGCTGACTGACTGGCTGGCTCGCTGACTGACTGACTGGCTCGCTGACTGACTGACTGGCTCGCTGACTGACTGACTGGCTCGCTGGCTCGCTGACTGGCTCTCTGACTGACTGACTGGCTCTCTGACTGACTGACTGGCTCTCTGACTGACTGACTGGCTCTCTGACTGACTGACTGGCTCTCTGACTGACTGACTGGCTCTCTGACTGACTGACTGACTGACTGGCTCACTGACTGACTGACTGGCTCGCTGACTGACTGACTGGCTCTCTGACTGACTGGCTCTCTGACTGACTGGCTCTCTGACTGACTGGCTCGCTGACTGACTGACTGGCTCGCTGACTGACTGACTGGCTCGCTGACTGACTGACTGACTGGCTCGCTGACTGACTGACTGGCTCGCTGACTGACTGACTGGCTCGCTGACTGACTGACTGGCTCGCTGACTGACTGACTGGCTGGCTCGCTGACTGACTGACTGGCTGGCTCGCTGACTGACTGACTGACTGGCTCGCTGATTGACTGACTGGCTCGCTGACTGGCTCGCTGACTGGCTCGCTGACTGGCTCGCTGACTGACTGACTGGCTTGCTGACTGACTGACTCACTGACTGACTGGCTCGCTGACTGGCTCGCTGACTGGCTCACTGACTGACTGGCTCGCTGACTGGCTCGCTGACTGGCTCGCTGACTGACTCGCTGACTGACTCGCTGACTGACTGACTGGCTCGCTGACTGACTGACTGGCTCGCTGACTGGCTCGCTGACTGGCTCGCTGACTGGCTCACTGACTGACTGGCTCGCTCACTGACTGACTGGCTCACTGACTGACTGACTGGCTCTCTGACTGACTGGCTATCTGACTGACTGACTGGCTATCTGACTGACTGGCTCTCTGACTGACTGACTGACTGGCTCTCTGACTGACTGACTGGCTTGCTGACTGACTGACTCACTGACTGACTCACTGATTGACTGGCTCGCTGACTGGCTCGCTGACTGGCTCACTGACTGACTGGCTCACTGACTGGCTCGCTGACTGACTCACTGACTGGCTCGCTGACTGACTCGCTGACTGACTCGCTGACTGACTGACTGGCTCGCTGACTGACTGACTGGCTCGCTGACTGACTGACTGACTGGCTCGCTGACTGACTGACTGACTGGCTCGCTGACTGACTGACTGACTGGCTCGCTGACTGACTGACTGACTGGCTCGCCGACTGACTGACTGACTGGCTCGCTGACTGACTGACTGACTGGCTCGCTGACTGACTGACTGGCTCGCTGACTGACTGACTGGCTCACTGACTGACTGGCTCACTGACTGACTGACTGACTGACTGACTGACTGGCTCACTGACTGACTGACTGACTGACTGGCTCACTGACTGACTGACTGACTGGCTCACTGACTGACTGACTGACTGACTGGCTCACTGACTGACTGACTGACTGACTGGCTCACTGACTGACTGACTGACTGACTGGCTCACTGATTGACTGACTGACTGACTGGCTCACTGACTGACTGACTGACTGGCTCTCTGACTGACTGACTGGCTCTCTGACTGACTGACTGGCTCTCTGACTGACTGACTGACTGGCTCTCTGACTGACTGACTGACTGGCTCTCTGACTGACTGACTGGCTCGCTGACTGACTGACTGACTGGCTCGCTGACTGACTGACTGGCTCGCTGACTGACTGGCTGGCTCGCTGACTGACTGACTGACTGGCTGGCTCGCTGACTGACTGACTGGCTGGCTGGCTGACTGACTGGCTCACTGACTGACTGGCTCACTGACTGACTGGCTCACTGACTGACTGGCTCACTGACTGACTGGCTCACTGACTGACTGGCTCACTGACTGACTGACTGGCTCACTGACTGACTGACTGACTGACTGACTGGCTCACTGACTGACTGACTGACTGACTGGCTCACTGACTGGCTCACTGACTGACTGACTGGCTCACTGACTGACTGACTGGCTCACTGACTGACTGACTGGCTCACTGACTGACTGACTGGCTCACTGACTGACTGACTGGCTCACTGACTGACTGACTGGCTCACTGACTGACTGGCTCGCTGACTGCCTGACTGACTGGCTCGCGGACTGACTGACTGGCTCGCGGACTGACTGACTGGCTCGCGGACTGACTGACTGGCTCGCGGACTGACTGACTGGCTCGCTGACTGCCCGACTGACTGGCTCGCTGACTGCCCGACTGACTGGCTCGCGGACTGACTGACTGGCTCGCGGACTGACTGACTGGCTCGCGGACTGACTGACTGGCTCGCGGACTGACTGACTGGCTCGCGGACTGACTGACTGGCTCGCGGACTGACTGACTGGCTCGCGGACTGACTGACTGGCTCGCGGACTGACTGACTGGCTCGCTGACTGGCTCGCGGACTGGCTCGCTGACTGACTGACTGACTGGCTCGCTGACTGACTGACTGACTGGCTCGCTGACTGACTGACTGACTGGCTCGCTGACTGACTGACTGGCTCGCTGACTGACTGACTGGCTCGCTGACTGACTGACTGGCTCGCTGACTGACTGACTGGCTCGCTGACTGACTGACTGGCTCGCTGACTGACTGACTGGCTCGCTGACTGACTGGCTCTTTGACTGACTGACTGGCTCTCTGACTGACTGACTGGCTTTCTGACTGACTGACTGGCTCGCTGACTGGCTCACTGGCTCACTGACTGACTGGCTATCTGACTGACTGGCTCTCTGACTGACTGACTGGCTCGCTGACTGACTGACTGGCTCGCTGACTGACTGACTGGCTCGCTGACTGACTGACTGGCTCGCTGACTGACTGACTGGCTCGCTGACTGACTGACTGGCTCGCTGACTGACTGACTGGCTCGCTGACTGACTGACTGACTGGCTCACTGACTGACTGACTGGCTCAGTGGCTCACTGACTCACTGACTGGCTCAGTGGCTCACTGACTCACTGACTGGCTCACTGGCTCACTGACTGACTGACTGGCTCACTGACTGACTGACTGACTGACTGACTGACTGACTGACTGACTGACTGACTGACTGACTGGCTCGCTGACTGACTGGCTCACTGACTGACTGACTGCCTCACTGACTGACTGACTGCCTCACTGACTGACTGGCTCACTGACTGACTGACTGGCTCACTGACTGGCTGACTGGCTCACTGACTGGATGACTGGCTCACTGACTGACTGACTGGCTCACTGACTGACTGACTGGCTCACTGACTGACTGACTGGCTCACTGACTGACTGACTGGCTCACTGACTGACTGACTCGCTGACTGACTGACTGCCTCACTGACTGACTGGCTCACTGACTGACTGACTGGCTCACTGACTGACTGACTGACTGACTGACTGACTGACTGACTGACTGACTGACTGACTGGCTCGCTGACTGACTGACTGACTGGCTCGCTGACTGACTGACTGACTGGCTCACTGACTGACTGACTGCCTCACTGACTGACTGACTGCCTCACTGACTGACTGGCTCACTGACTGACTGACTGGCTCACTGACTGGCTGACTGGCTCACTAACTGGATGACTGGCTCACTGACTGACTGACTGGCTCACTGACTGACTTACTGGCTCACTGACTGACTGACTCGCTGACTGACTGGCTCGCTGACTGACTGACTGGCTCGCTGACTGACTGACTGACTGGCTCGCTGACTGACTGACTGTCTGGCTCACTGACTGGCTCACTGACTGACTGACTGGCTCACTGACTGACTGACTGGCTCGCTGACTGACTGACTGACTGGCTCGCTGACTGACTGACTGACTGGCTCGCTGACTGACTGACTGGCTCGCTGACTGACTGACTGGCTCGCTGACTGACTGACTGGCTCGCTGACTGACTGACTGGCTCCCTGACTGACTGACTGACTGGCTCACTGACTGACTGACTGGCTCAGTGGCTCACTGACTCACTGACTGGCTCAGTGGCTCACTGACTCACTGACTGGCTCACTGGCTCACTGACTGACTGACTGGCTCACTGACTGACTGACTGACTGACTGACTGACTGACTGACTGGCTCGCTGACTGACTGACTGACTGGCTCACTGACTGACTGACTGCCTCACTGACTGACTGACTGCCTCACTGACTGACTGGCTCACTGACTGACTGACTGGCTCACTGACTGGCTGACTGGCTCACTGACTGGATGACTGGCTCACTGACTGACTGACTGGCTCACTGACTGACTGACTGGCTCACTGACTGACTGACTGGCTCACTGACTGACTGACTCGCTGACTGACTGACTGCCTCACTGACTGACTGGCTCACTGACTGACTGACTGGCTCACTGACTGACTGACTGGCTCACTGACTGACTGACTGACTGACTGACTGACTGACTGACTGACTGACTGACTGACTGACTGACTGGCTCGCTGACTGACTGACTGACTGGCTCGCTGACTGACTGACTGACTGGCTCGCTGACTGACTGACTGACTGGCTCACTGACTGACTGACTGCCTCACTGACTGACTGACTGCCTCACTGACTGACTGGCTCACTGACTGACTGACTGGCTCACTGACTGGCTGACTGGCTCACTGACTGGATGACTGGCTCACTGACTGACTGACTGGCTCACTGACTGACTTACTGGCTCACTGACTGACTTACTGGCTCACTGACTGACTGACTCGCTGACTGACTGGCTCGCTGACTGACTGACTGGCTCGCTGACTGACTGACTGACTGGCTCGCTGACTGACTGACTGACTGGCTCACTGACTGACTGACTGGCTCACTGACTGACTGACTGGCTCACTGACTGACTGACTGGCTCACTGACTGACTGACTGGCTCACTGACTGACTGACTGGCTCACTGACTGACTGACTGGCTCACTGACTGACTGACTGGCTCACTGACTGGCTCACTGGCTCACTGACTGGCTGACTGGCTCACTGACTGGCTCACTGACTGACTGACTGACTGGCTCACTGACGGACTGACTGGCTCGCTGACGGACTGACTGGCTCGCTGACGGACTGACTGGCTCGCTGACTGACTGACTGGCTCGCTGACTGACTGACTGGCTCGCTGACTGACTGACTGGCTCGCTGACTGACTGACTGGCTCGCTGACTGACTGGCTCGCTGACTGACTGACTGACTGGCTCGCTGACTGACTGACTGACTGGCTTTCTGACTGACTGGCTTTCTGACTGACTGGCTCACTGACTGACTGACTGACTGGCTCACTGACTGACTGACTGGCTCACTGACTGACTGACTGGCTCACTGACTGACTGACTGGCTCACTGACTGACTGACTGGCTCTCTGACTGGCTCACTGACTGACTGACTGGCTCACTGACTGACTGACTGGCTCACTGACTGACTGACTGGCTCACTGACTGACTGACTGGCTCACTGACTGACTGACTGGCTCACTGACTGGCTCACTGACTGGCTGACTGGCTCACTGACTGGCTCACTGACGGACTGACTGGCTCGCTGACGGACTGACTGGCTCGCTGACGGACTGACTGACTCGCTGACGGACTGACTGACTCGCTGACGGACTGACTGGCTCGCTGACTGACTGACTGACTGGCTCGCTGACTGACTGACTGACTGGCTCGCTGACTGACTGACTGGCTCGCTGACTGACTGACTGGCTCGCTGACTGACTGACTGGCTCGCTGACTGACTGACTGGCTCGCTGACTGACTGGCTCGCTGACTGACTGACTGACTGGCTCGCTGACTGACTGACTGGCTTTCTGACTGACTGGCTCACTGACTGACTGACTGGCTCACTGACTGACTGACTGGCTCACTGACTGACTGACTGGCTCACTGACTGACTGACTGGCTCACTGACTGACTGACTGGCTCACTGACGGACTGACTGGCTCACTGACGGACTGACTGGCTCGCTGACTGACTGGCTCGCTGACGGACTGACTGGCTCGCTGACGGACTGACTGGCTCGCTGACGGACTGACTGGCTCGCTGACGGACTGACTGGCTCGCTGACGGACTGACTGGCTCGCTGACGGACTGACTGGCTCGCTGACGGACTGACTGGCTCGCTGACTGACTGACTGGCTCGCTGACTGACTGACTGGCTCACTGACTGACTGACTGGCTCACTGACTGACTGACTGGCTCAGTGGCTCACTGACTCACTGACTGGCTCAGTGGCTCACTGACTCACTGACTGGCTCACTGGCTCACTGACTGACTGACTGGCTCACTGACTGACTGACTGACTGACTGACTGACTGACTGACTGACTGGCTCGCTGACTGACTGACTGGCTCGCTGACTGACTGGCTCACTGACTGACTGACTGGCTCACTGACTGGCTGACTGGCTCACTGACTGGATGACTGGCTCACTGACTGACTGACTGGCTCACTGACTGACTGACTGGCTCACTGACTGACTGACTGGCTCACTGACTGACTGACTGGCTCACTGACTGACTGACTCGCTGACTGACTGACTGCCTCACTGACTGACTGGCTCACTGACTGACTGACTGGCTCACTGACTGACTGACTGGCTCACTGACTGACTGACTGACTGACTGACTGACTGACTGACTGACTGACTGACTGACTGACTGACTGGCTCGCTGACTGACTGACTGACTGGCTCGCTGACTGACTGACTGGCTCGCTGACTGACTGACTGACTGGCTCACTGACTGACTGACTGCCTCACTGACTGACTGACTGCCTCACTGACTGACTGGCTCACTGACTGGCTGACTGGCTCACTGACTGGATGACTGGCTCACTGACTGACTGACTGGCTCACTGACTGACTTACTGGCTCACTGACTGACTGACTCGCTGACTGACTGGCTCGCTGACTGACTGACTGGCTCGCTGACTGACTGACTGGCTCGCTGACTGACTGACTGACTGGCTCGCTGACTGACTGACTGACTGGCTCACTGACTGGCTCACTGACTGACTGACTGGCTCACTGACTGACTGACTGGCTCACTGACTGACTGACTGGCTCACTGACTGACTGACTGGCTCACTGACTGACTGACTGGCTCACTGACTGACTGACTGGCTCACTGACTGACTGACTGGCTCACTGACTGACTGACTGGCTCACTGACTGACTGACTGGCTCACTGACTGGCTGACTGGCTCACTGACTGGCTCACTGACTGGCTCACTGACTGACTGACTGACTGGCTCACTGACGGACTGACTGGCTCGCTGACGGACTGACTGGCTCGCTGACGGACTGACTGGCTCGCTGACTGACTGACTGGCTCGCTGACTGACTGACTGGCTCGCTGACTGACTGACTGGCTCGCTGACTGACTGACTGGCTCGCTGACTGACTGACTGGCTCGCTGACTGACTGGCTCGCTGACTGACTGACTGACTGGCTCGCTGACTGACTGACTGACTGGCTTTCTGACTGACTGGCTTTCTGACTGACTGGCTCACTGACTGACTGACTGACTGGCTCACTGACTGACTGACTGGCTCACTGACTGACTGACTGGCTCACTGACTGACTGACTGGCTCACTGACTGACTGACTGGCTCACTGACTGACTGACTGGCTCTCTGACTGGCTCACTGACTGACTGACTGGCTCACTGACTGACTGACTGGCTCACTGACTGACTGACTGGCTCACTGACTGGCTCACTGACTGACTGACTGCCTCACTGACTGACTGACTGGCTCACTGACTGACTGACTGGCTCACTGACTGACTGACTGGCTCACTGACTGACTGACTGACTGACTGACTGACTGGCTCACTGACTGACTGACTGACTGACTGACTGACTGGCTCACTGACTGACTGACTGACTGACTGGCTCACTGACTGACTGACTGACTGACTGGCTCACTGACTGACTGACTGGCTCACTGACTGGCTCACTGACTGACTGACTGGCTCACTGACTGACTGACTGGCTCACTGACTGACTGACTGGCTCACTGACTGACTGGCTCACTGACTGACTGACTGACTGACTGACTGACTGGCTCACTGACTGACTGACTGACTGACTGACTGACTGGCTCACTGACTGACTGACTGACTGACTGGCTCACTGACTGACTGACTGACTGACTGGCTCACTGACTGACTGACTGGCTCACTGACTGACTGACTGGCTCACTGACTGACTGACTGGCTCACTGACTGACTGACTGGCTCACTGACTGACTGGCTCGCTGACTGCCTGACTGACTGGCTCACTGACTGACTGGCTCGCTGACTGCCTGACTGGCTCGCGGACTGACTGACTGGCTCGCGGACTGACTGACTGGCTCGCGGACTGACTGACTGGCTCGCGGACTGACTGACTGGCTCGCGGACTGACTGACTGGCTCGCGGACTGACTGACTGGCTCGCGGACTGACTGACTGGCTCGCGGACTGACTGACTGGCTCGCGGTCTGGCTCACTGACTGACTGGCTCACTGACTGACTGACTGGCTCGCTGACGGACTGACTGGCTCGCTGACGGACTGACTGGCTCGCTGACGGACTGACTGGCTCGCTGACGGACTGACTGGCTCGCTGACGGACTGACTGGCTCGCTGACGGACTGACTGGCTCGCTGACGGACTGACTGGCTCGCTGACGGACTGACTGGCTCGCTGACGGACTGACTGGCTCGCTGACGGACTGACTGGCTCGCTGACGGACTGACTGGCTCGCTGACGGACTGACTGGCTCGCTGACTGACTGACTGGCTCGCTGACTGACTGACTGGCTCGCTGACTGACTGACTGGCTCGCTGACTGACTGACTGGCTCGCTGACTGACTGACTGGCTCGCTGACTGACTGACTGGCTCGCTGACTGACTGGCTCGCTGACTGACTGACTGACTGACTGACTGGCTTTCTGACTGACTGGCTCACTGACTGACTGACTGACTGGCTCACTGACTGACTGACTGGCTCACTGACTGACTGACTGGCTCACTGACTGACTGACTGGCTCACTGACTGACTGACTGGCTCTCTGACTGGCTCACTGACTGACTGACTGGCTCACTGACTGACTGACTGGCTCACTGACTGACTGACTGGCTCACTGACTGACTGACTGGCTCACTGACTGACTGACTGGCTCACTGACTGACTGACTGGCTCACTGACTGACTGACTGGCTCACTGACTGACTGACTGGCTCACTGACTGACTGACTGGCTCACTGACTGACTGACTGGCTCACTGACTGACTGACTGGCTCACTGACTGACTGACTGGCTCACTGACTGACTGACTGGCTCACTGACTGGCTCACTGGCTCACTGACTGGCTCACTGACTGACTGACTGACTGGCTCACTGACGGACTGACTGGCTCGCTGACGGACTGACTGGCTCGCTGACGGACTGACTGGCTCGCTGACGGACTGACTGACTCGCTGACGGACTGACTGGCTCGCTGACGGACTGACTGGCTCGCTGACTGACTGACTGGCTCGCTGACTGACTGACTGGCTCGCTGACTGACTGACTGGCTCGCTGACTGACTGACTGGCTCGCTGACTGACTGACTGGCTCGCTGACTGACTGACTGGCTCGCTGACTGACTGGCTCGCTGACTGACTGACTGACTGGCTCGCTGACTGACTGACTGGCTTTCTGACTGACTGGCTCACTGACTGACTGACTGACTGGCTCACTGACTGACTGACTGGCTCACTGACTGACTGACTGGCTCACTGACTGACTGACTGGCTCACTGACTGACTGACTGGCTCTCTGACTGGCTCACTGACTGACTGACTGGCTCACTGACTGACTGACTGGCTCACTGACTGACTGACTGGCTCACTGACTGACTGACTGGCTCACTGACTGACTGGCTCACTGACTGACTGACTGGCTCACTGACTGACTGACTGGCTCACTGACGGACTGACTGGCTCGCTGACTGGCTCGCTGACTGGCTCACTGACTGACTGGCTCGCTGACTGACTGACTGGCTCACTGACTGACTGGCTCGCTGACTGACTGACTGGCTCGCTGACTGACTGGCTCCCTGACTGGCTCACTGACTCACTGACTGGCTCACTGACTCACTGACTGGCTCACTGACTGACTGACTGGCTCACTGACTGACTGACTGGCTCACTGACTGACTGACTGGCTCACTGACTGACTGACTGGCTCACTGACTGACTGACTGGCTCACTGACTGACTGACTGGCTCACTGGCTCACTGACTGGCTGACTGGCTCACTGACTGGCTCACTGACTGACTGACTGACTGGCTCACTGACGGACTGACTGGCTCGCTGACGGACTGACTGGCTCGCTGACGGACTGACTGGCTCGCTGACGGACTGACTGACTCGCTGACGGACTGACTGACTCGCTGACGGACTGACTGGCTCGCTGACTGACTGACTGGCTCGCTGACTGACTGACTGGCTCGCTGACTGACTGACTGGCTCGCTGACTGACTGACTGGCTCGCTGACTGACTGACTGGCTCGCTGACTGACTGGCTCGCTGACTGACTGACTGACTGGCTCGCTGACTGACTGACTGGCTTTCTGACTGACTGGCTCACTGACTGACTGACTGACTGGCTCACTGACTGACTGACTGGCTCACTGACTGACTGACTGGCTCACTGACTGACTGACTGGCTCACTGACTGACTGACTGGCTCTCTGACTGGCTCACTGACTGACTGACTGGCTCACTGACTGACTGACTGGCTCACTGACTGACTGACTGGCTCACTGACTGACTGACTGGCTCACTGACTGACTGACTGGCTCACTGACTGACTGACTGGCTCACTGACTGACTGACTGGCTCACTGACTGACTGGCTCGCTGACTGGCTCACTGACTGACTGGCTCGCTGACTGGCTCGCTGACTGGCTCGCTGACTGACTCGCTGACTGACTCGCTGACTGACTGACTGGCTCGCTGACTGACTGACTGGCTCGCTGACTGGCTCGCTGACTGGCTCGCTGACTGGCTCACTGACTGACTGGCTCGCTCACTGACTGACTGGCTCACTGACTGACTGACTGGCTCTCTGACTGACTGGCTATCTGACTGACTGACTGGCTATCTGACTGACTGGCTCTCTGACTGACTGACTGACTGGCTCTCTGACTGACTGACTGGCTTGCTGACTGACTGACTCACTGACTGACTCACTGATTGACTGGCTCGCTGACTGGCTCGCTGACTGGCTCACTGACTGACTGGCTCACTGACTGACTCGCTGACTGGCTCGCTGACTGACTCGCTGACTGACTCGCTGACTGACTGACTGGCTCGCTGACTGACTGACTGGCTCGCTGACTGACTGACTGACTGGCTCGCTGACTGACTGACTGACTGGCTCGCTGACTGACTGACTGACTGGCTCGCTGACTGACTGACTGACTGGCTCGCTGACTGACTGACTGGCTCGCTGACTGACTGACTGGCTCACTGACTGACTGACTGACTGGCTCACTGACTGACTGACTGACTGGCTCACTGACTGACTGACTGACTGACTGGCTCACTGACTGACTGACTGACTGACTGGCTCACTGACTGACTGACTGACTGACTGGCTCACTGACTGACTGACTGACTGACTGGCTCACTGACTGACTGACTGACTGACTGGCTCACTGATTGACTGACTGACTGACTGGCTGACTGACTGGCTCACTGACTGACTGACTGACTGACTGGCTCTCTGACTGACTGACTGGCTCTCTGACTGACTGACTGGCTCTCTGACTGACTGACTGGCTCTCTGACTGACTGACTGGCTCTCTGACTGACTGACTGGCTCTCTGACTGACTGACTGACTGGCTCTCTGACTGACTGACTGACTGGCTCTCTGACTGACTGACTGACTGGCTCTCTGACTGACTGACTGACTGGCTCTCTGACTGACTGACTGGCTCGCTGACTGACTGACTGACTGGCTCGCTGACTGACTGACTGACTGGCTCACTGACTGACTGACTGGCTCACTGACTGACTGACTGGCTCACTGACTGACTGGCTCGCTGACTGCCTGACTGACTGGCTCGCGGACTGACTGACTGGCTCGCGGACTGACTGACTGGCTCGCTGACTGCCTGACTGACTGGCTCGCTGACTGCCTGACTGACTGGCTCGCGGACTGACTGACTGGCTCGCTGACTGACTGACTGGCTCGCGGACTGACTGACTGGCTCGCGGACTGACTGACTGGCTCGCGGACTGACTGACTGGCTCGCGGACTGACTGACTGGCTCGCGGACTGACTGACTGGCTCGCGGACTGACTGACTGGCTCGCGGACTGACTGACTGACTCGCTGACTGACTGACTGGCTCGCTGACTGACTGACTGGCTCGCTGACTGACTGACTGACTGGCTCGCTGACTGACTGACTGACTGGCTCGCTGACTGACTGACTGACTGGCTCGCTGACTGACTGACTGACTGACTGGCTCGCTGACTGACTGACTGACTGGCTCACTGACTGACTGACTGCCTCACTGACTGACTGGCTCACTGACTGACTGACTGGCTCACTGACTGACTGACTGGCTCACTGACTGGCTGACTGGATCACTGACTGGATGACTGGCTCACTGACTGACTGACTGGCTCACTGACTGACTGACTGGCTCACTGACTGACTGACTCGCTGACTGACTGGCTCGCTGACTGACTGACTGGCTCGCTGACTGACTGACTGGCTCGCTGACTGACTGACTGACTGGCTCGCTGACTGACTGACTGGCTCGCTGACTGACTGACTGACTGGCTCCCTGACTGGCTCACTGACTCACTGACTGGCTCACTGACTCACTGACTGGCTCACTGACTGACTGACTGGCTCACTGACTGACTGACTGGCTCACTGACTGACTGACTGGCTCACTGACTGACTGACTGGCTCACTGACTGACTGACTGGCTCACTGACTGGCTCACTGACTGGCTGACTGGCTCACTGACTGGCTCACTGACGGACTGACTGGCTCGCTGACGGACTGACTGGCTCGCTGACGGACTGACTGACTCGCTGACGGACTGACTGGCTCGCTGACTGACTGACTGGCTCGCTGACTGACTGACTGGCTCGCTGACTGACTGACTGGCTCGCTGACTGACTGACTGGCTCGCTGACTGACTGACTGGCTCGCTGACTGACTGACTGGCTCGCTGACTGACTGACTGGCTCGCTGACTGACTGACTGGCTCGCTGACTGACTGGCTCGCTGACTGACTGACTGACTGGCTCGCTGACTGACTGACTGGCTTTCTGACTGACTGGCTCACTGACTGACTGACTGACTGGCTCACTGACTGACTGACTGGCTCACTGACTGACTGACTGGCTCACTGACTGACTGACTGGCTCACTGACTGACTGACTGGCTCTCTGACTGGCTCACTGACTGACTGACTGGCTCACTGACTGACTGACTGGCTCACTGACTGACTGACTGGCTCACTGACTGACTGACTGGCTCACTGACTGACTGACTGGCTCACTGACTGACTGACTGGCTCACTGACGGACTGACTGGCTCACTGACGGACTGACTGGCTCACTGACGGACTGACTGGCTCGCTGACTGACTGGCTCGCTGACGGACTGACTGGCTCGCTGACGGACTGACTGGCTCGCTGACGGACTGACTGGCTCGCTGACGGACTGACTGGCTCGCTGACGGACTGACTGGCTCGCTGACTGACTGACTGACTGGCTCGCTGACTGACTGACTGGCTTTCTGACTGACTGGCTCACTGACTGACTGACTGACTGGCTCACTGACTGACTGACTGGCTCACTGACTGACTGACTGGCTCACTGACTGACTGACTGGCTCACTGACTGACTGACTGGCTCACTGACTGACTGACTGGCTCTCTGACTGGCTCACTGACTGACTGACTGGCTCACTGACTGACTGACTGGCTCACTGACTGACTGACTGGCTCACTGACTGACTGACTGGCTCACTGACTGACTGACTGGCTCACTGACTGACTGACTGGCTCACTGACTGACTGACTGGCTCACTGACTGACTGACTGGCTCTCTGACTGGCTCACTGACTGACTGACTGGCTCACTGACTGACTGACTGGCTCACTGACTGACTGACTGGCTCACTGACTGACTGACTGGCTCACTGACTGACTGACTGGCTCACTGACTGACTGACTGGCTCACTGACTGACTGACTGGCTCACTGACTGACTGACTGGCTCACTGACGGACTGACTGGCTCGCTGACTGGCTCACTGACTGACTGGCTCGCTGACTGACTGGCTCGCTGACTGACTGACTGGCTCGCTGACTGACTGGCTCCCTGACTGGCTCACTGACTCACTGACTGGCTCACTGACTCACTGACTGGCTCACTGACTGACTGACTGGCTCACTGACTGACTGACTGGCTCACTGACTGACTGACTGGCTCACTGACTGACTGACTGGCTCACTGACTGACTGACTGGCTCACTGACTGACTGACTGGCTCACTGACTGGCTCACTGGCTCACTGACTGGCTGACTGGCTCACTGACTGGCTCACTGACTGACTGACTGACTGGCTCACTGACGGACTGACTGGCTCGCTGACGGACTGACTGGCTCGCTGACGGACTGACTGGCTCGCTGACGGACTGACTGACTCGCTGACGGACTGACTGACTCGCTGACGGACTGACTGGCTCGCTGACTGACTGACTGGCTCGCTGACTGACTGACTGGCTCGCTGACTGACTGACTGGCTCGCTGACTGACTGACTGGCTCGCTGACTGACTGACTGGCTCGCTGACTGACTGACTGGCTCGCTGACTGACTGGCTCGCTGACTGACTGACTGACTGGCTCGCTGACTGACTGACTGGCTTTCTGACTGACTGGCTCACTGACTGACTGACTGACTGGCTCACTGACTGACTGACTGGCTCACTGACTGACTGACTGGCTCACTGACTGACTGACTGGCT